>NC_056745.1:350406133-350486133 GCF_019279795.1 Protopterus annectens | reverse complement strand
GGCAGTGAAATGTATGGTGGTAACACAGCATTTTATATTAACAATATTCCAAGATTACACAAGCAGTGTTTAAAATGTGTCACTGGGTTTTGGCCTTTGCCCCCCCAAATAAATTTTGGCTTTTTCCAGATTTCTTGTGCTGCAAAGTTGAGAGATAAGGTTGAGTGTTGAGTAGTTTTTACAAGGATCTGAGAACTGCAAGGGAAGAGAAATTTAGTGCTGCTTATGCTAAGTCTGTTTACATTATTAGTAGCACAACAGGTAGTGTATTTGCTTTTGATGCAGAAGGCTGTGGGTTCTACTCCCACAGCGGGTGGATGCTGCCGTACTGAGAATGTCTTCTTTGGCAAAGATACAGGCACTTTATTTGTAGATGAAACAATGAAATATAAAGCTGTTTGCTAGCAGCAACCTCTTCATTAGTTACGGATCTCTTTAATGTGGAATTATTTAGATGACTTTTACTTCTGCAGAGATTGTGCATATTTACTGATACTGGTGGACTGTAGAAGTCTGAGTAGACTTTTATGATGGAAATATTCTCAATTGGGCAGTTTTGTCATTATTGGTGCATGCATTTTGTTTCATTGTTTACTGGAAAAAATGTTCAAAACAATAAATTTAAAACACTCTCTAACAAATGTAAGGTATTATACAAGGAATATAATTTATTACAATCAGGAAGGTGTATCACACAATACATGTATGTCTTGTGTGCAAGGGGCCTATCATTTGAAAACAGCCCAAAGTTAATCTTTATACTAGCCAAATGTATTTTCTTTGAATGTGATTTCAATGCTGTTTCAATGAATGTGAGTTTCAAGGGCAGAGAAGTTTTAATCCTTAGTCTATTTTCATTGTGAGACTGCATTGCATTATTTAGCAGATGTCTTAATGTTTGTGCTGTAAAATGCAAAATAAAACTTTCAAATAAAATCCAAATCATTGTAGAAGTAAAGCAGTATGCATATTATAGTGTTTATGGTAAATGGGTGAAATAGCCAAGTAATGGGAAATTGGAATGACTGCAAGGGGGAGGCTCCATTTGACCATGATTTTGTGAGGGGGAAGGGCGGCAGACTCAGACAGCCCTGGCTGAACTATACCTCTCAACTGTCCAGATTTTTACAGAATGAATAGATTTTTGCTTCTTATTTTTTGGTTTGTTACTCATAAAATGTGCGGTTTTCTGGCAAATCATTTAGGAATTAAGTCACTAAATAATGACAGACATTGAGTTTCCGACTTCATAACCTTCAGAAAAATGCATGCTAAAGCAAGACCTGTTATTCTCTCAACTAAGTTTATACAAGAGCAATTTTAGTACTGTTTGCATGTTCCTGCAATATATTTGACCTTGTCCAGATTTCCTGTGTTAACAGGTTGAGAGGTATGTGCAAATAAATTGCTTTATAGAATTAGGCATATCCAAACCTCTCAACTGCCCCCGATTTTGGCTCAAAATGTTGCTCTCCCTGTAATAATCCCTCCACAAAATGGCAATTTTGGAAGAAAATGTGGAGGCTTTAGAATTAATAAATAACTGTAATAATCAGAGTTATAGATTACTTTTATTTCAGAAATGAATATAGATTCATTTATGTTGTCAGCTGCTCAAGTTAACAGTACTAATATTAAAAAGGTGTCCTTTCTTTGACAGGTTCCCAGCTGTATTGTGTGGCTATTTGATATTTTTCCATCACATTTTGGTCCATTTTACATAAAATTGTGGTTTTCTGGCAAATTAGGGGCAAATAATTAAAGACTGAAGTTAGAAAATAATGACAGACATTTTAGTTTCAGATTTCATACCCTTCAGAAAATTCATGCTAATGCAAGACCCACTATTCTATTAGAAAGTTTATAAGAGCAATATTAAAATATTGTCCTTATTTTTGGGCCTTTGTCCCACTTCTATGTATGGCTTTGTCCAGATTTCTTGCTCTGAGGTTGAGAGGTATGACAAATGTGTCAGGACCATCATAGTCAGCCAGAGACATTTCAAATTGTGGCATACTTGTTGCACCCCTCTCCTCCATATAGTGACTCTGGATGTGTCCAACCCAAGCAAGGCAAGGAGCAGTTATGCAGTGTAGGTGTGCAGAGTATCCCCCCCCCCCCATCCAAGGTAGACACAAGTACTACAGTGGCTTTTTATCTGTCCTTGCTTGATTTTTGCAGAATGTTCTGGTTTCTCTCATATTTTTGTACTGTTGATTTATCTTATTATTATTCAGAAAGTGCCCATTGCTCCGTGTTTAAGTAGCAATGCTTTCATGACCATTAGGTAAGCTTGTCTGAAATTGTAAGATGCAAGTAAGCTTTAATAAGCATACTGTTAAAGAATTGAAATGCATATGACAGTATTTGTAATAAAGGACAGGATTACAGTATTTTAAGAAGCTCATTACCTTTGTTGGAGACTTGCAGTCATCTTTGCAGGCTTTACCCGTAAACAAAGCAGAATGCCAATCTATCATGTGTGGTCCATAACCTGTGCAGTATTCCTTTAAGCAATTTATCTTGAACTTGTTTCTTGTTTGCTGTTCATGTTTTACTTTGATCATGTTTTCCCCATAAAACAAGTAGATAGTTGTCAGGCAGCAGGTCTCTTTTGGATAAGAAACATTTTTACAAGTGGGGGTATCACAGAGATTGCTACTTTCAGCATGTTACTTGGTATTTTTATAAAGCTGAATATAAATTTGAATTAGAACTGCAGTGCAAGAAGAAGTGGTTTGAGTTGAGTGCTGCTTTCTTTTCTAATACCTGACTTTGACTGGCATTCCAGTAATGTATTTAAAAAGTAATTTATTTTTTCATGCCTCACAACTTTTTTGTTTCCATCTAGATATTAAGTAAGCTGTCATACAGCCAATGCATTGACATATTTTTTTTTTCTTCTACACTTAATTTTGTCTTGATTGGTCTCTCATAATGAAGGTTTGGCACCCAGGGTAGTGTATTTAATGAAAGTTCCAGTTTTTGTGGTTTTGAACAGAGCCCCTCCCCTTTCTAATTGGCCACACCCCCTTTCCAATGGCCTCACTCATTCAGCTGTCTCCTGTAGCCCCATTTGATTTGAAGTCACCAGCTGCCACTGAGCTCAGATATTTGATAACACTGGTAGTGAGGAAAGGTGGGCCATTATGGGGGAGAGGGCTGAGCAGCTGAGCCATTTGCACACCATGACACTAGCTCTTAGAGAAGAGGCAGTGCTGCAAAAGAATGGCCTTGGGCAGACATTAGGCTCAACAAGCCACTGTTGGTTTGCAACCATCATTGCAAGTGCTTAGAAGCACACTGTTAGAAGGGCAAGGCATTGTGAGCCACTGTAGGCTTATAAATGCCCATGGGCAGATAGCCTAGTACTTACCTATGCACCTATGAACCTATGTAGAGGTGAGCCACTGTAGAGGGTTAAGGATATCAAAATATCCTAGCAGTGATGCCAGTGAGAAGATAAAGGAAGGAGCAGTGGTGCAGCAGTTTGCATTGTCACCTCACAGCAAGAGGTTCTTTGGTTCAATTCTTCGGTGGGGTGATTTCTGTGTGGAGTCTGCATGTCCTCCCTGTGTTCTTGTGAGTTTCCTCTAGGTGCCCTGGTTTCCTCCCACATTACAAAGACATGCATTTGGAGTGTTTCTCCCCAGGCCTCTGCTGAAAAGTGTCACGTTCCTAATGATAAACAAATAATAAATAAATAAATAAATAAATAAATAAACAAAGTACTCTTATGGCTACCTGAGTAACGACTCACTTGAACAGCTCTCATCTTGATTCTGGATGAAATCCCCAGAACGGAGAAATGAATATGAATTGTCTGATAGAGAAGATCTCTGATTAGCTGAGGAAGAGTAAACATCAATTAAAAAAGCATGGAACCTGTATTTAGCATGTTCCCATTAAAATCATTGAAAACTCTGTAGCTCCCACAACTATAAAAAACATGGAAAAATCATTACAGGCTAAATCTCCAACCTTGTCTTTTGTAGCTGATTCAGTCCTTAAAAAGGGGGTTGTCATAATATTAGAATCCTCAGTACTGAGTCCTTCAATATTGCTTTGGGAATATTCAGTTTCAAAAATGTCAAATTTAGGAAGACCTTTTTGTGACCTCAGCAGAAATTTTGACAGCCTTTCCATTTCTGCATTTCTGATAGGTGATTGTGAGCTAACCACCATCTATAATCCCCAACCCAAAAAAGCTTTCCTTACTAGTCAATGCAGTTTTTGAACAGGTCCCATGATGCTAGCCTCCAGTGGTATGATGGTGAGGCTGATGTGTTAATTTTTATTGGTTTATGAAATATTGGCATCAATTCCTGTATCTAACATCTTGGTTCTATCAACTTCAGCAACACAGTCAGTATCAAAGTTGTAAATGCAATAATCATACCAAATATTATATTCATAAAGTAGCAGAAAGTATTCTAAGAACTAAGCCAGCACTGGAATGGAGAAAGGTGATTCTGCTAATAGGGATGACTGCAATTAGGGATACAGACAATAGGCAAGAGGGGGCTGGAAATTATTGGAAAAAATTGGCAAAGGAACCAAGCTTTTGGAAGTAAATAACTAGACAGGGAAAGGTAATTGAATGAAAAGCGGCCAAGAATTTATTTGGTCTGCAGGTTAGAAACTGCCATTCTTATGAAGGATTGATAACAGAGTATAGGCAAAGAGAATTAAATAAGGGGGTCCTAAGTGAAAGAACAGCACTGGTACAGTCTTTAGTAGAATCTAGAACAGAATCTCCTATTAAAAAGGAATAATTAGTAGAGCATATACAGTATTGCATGATAACTGTAAGAATCAATGGAGAGGAGGTTAGAAAGGACTTGGAAGAGAGATTGGTTAAGCAATTTTCAAAGAAACAATGGGAGGATATCTGTATGTTTCCCAAATATGCAACAAAATTTAGAAGATTTGGGATTTTTCCTTGGAAATGTTTACATAGATATTTTTATACCACGAGTAGACTCTAGAGAATTTTTCTTCAGGTAGACAGGAAATGTTGAGGTATGACAAGGAAGAAAGAAGTACTTGGGAACATATTTTCTGGGTGTGTGGTGGGTTGCTGGACTTTAAGGACTCCCTGCAAGATGCACTGTCAGAAATACTGGATAGGTGGATTGGCGTGACGATGGAGATGATTTTTCAGAGCTATGATACACAATTGAAATTTTCTAGACTTGGGAAGGGCTTGCTGTGTTTAATTATGGTGGCTGCCAAAAAAAACAATTACTAGAAAATGGAAATCAAAATCTAAACCAACTATATTAGAAGTAGTGAATATAGTAATAGAGAAAACACAACTGGAACTGAGATCTTTAGAAAAGGGGAGGAGCAAACTACATAGGAAAAAATGGGACGTGAGAACAATACATACAGGGGAGAAATAATGTTTAAAAGAAGGCAGGACTTAAATGAGCTATGCAATCTTTGACTGAATATGATTGGAAGATTATTAATGATGTATGATGTTTGCAACTGGGAGTGTGTCATTATGTTTGTGATGTAAAATGCTTACAACAAGGATTGTGACGATGTGGTTTGTTTTCATTTATATAAGTGCATGATTGCTTATATTGTAAGCGATGGTTTAATAAAAATGTTTCTTGTTTAAAAAAAGATGGGGCAGGAATTGAATAATGTATGTAATGTTGCTTAGATTATGTTATGTTGTTATACATCTAAAGTTAACTTTGAACCTAACATCACTCTTAAGTATTCAACTGCAGTACCACCTTTAACATTCTTGTAAGAAAAGCGCAGTCTGGGTCTGAACTGTCTGCAAACAGCTAAAGTTAACTTTGAACCTAACACCACTCTTAAGTATTCAACTGTGGTACCACCTTTAACATTCTTGTAAGAAAAGCGCAGTCCGGGTCTGAACTGTCTGCAAACAGCTAAAGTTAACTTTGAACCTAACACCACTCTTAAGTATTCAACTGCAGTACCACCTTTAACATTCTTGTAAGAAAAGTGCAGTCTGGGTCTGAACTGTCTGCAAACAGCTAAAGTTAACTTTGAGTACGTGTCTACCTGTTTGAGCCAATATTCATTTTCCCCTGGAGAGCACTCTGCTTTGGCTTGTAAGCAGCCCCCGCCCCCACCACACACACACACACACACACACACACACACACACACACACACACACACACACACACACACCTTACACTTTCTCTCTTATTCCCTTCTGTTAGCAAATAGTATCCATAACTGATCAATACTGTGTGTTTGTTAATTTAAAGTGAGACCACAGTAGTCTACTGATACAAGGTTATCCTGTTTTTCCACCTGAGAAATGGTTAAGAAATGACTTACATTTCAGAGCAGTCCTTGGTCAATTGTGATTGTTTCTTAAACACAAACTTGTCTTTGCTTTGGCTCATTAGCAGCAGTACAAATAACTGCCTGCTCACACCCTTGTTCTCCCCTCCCCTTTCCTGTTTATTACCTTAAGACAATCCCAAAGTTATTAAATATTACCTGTGGCAGGCACCATTTTTAAAACTACAACCACCCTTGTCACTATCATATGTTCATTTGTCAGTTAACTCTGTTAACTGATTGTTTCCAGCCCCCTCATACGAGCAACTAACAGGGTCTCTACCCGCTTCGCTTCCCACCCTGCCCCTATTCCCTCCCGCCCCCAGTGGTCCCACCTTTATTGCACTCACAAACCCCTCCCATCTTTCCAATAGCCAACTACAGCGCTACCCCAACACTACCTCCTCCATCTTCCCACTACTATCACACCTCCTCAACTAACATGTACAAGCATACCTTAAGTATGCTCACTGCATGCACTCTCCTTGCATATCTTACATCCTACCAAAGCTCCATCATTCCCCCACTCAACCACTACCACTGTACTACTACTCACACCACCTCTCATGTCTCACCCTCACTCAGCTCCATTCCCACCAGCTCAAGAACCATCCCTATGCACCCCCCACATATTCTACCAACTATATTACTCAAACATAAAGCATCCCTACAACTTAACATAGTAACCCTCCCACCATACCTATTACCCACAGAGCACAATCATAAAGTTTCCCTTATAAACAAACACATATAAAAACTGAGAAAACTAATAACCTCATGCATATCAAAACTAGCCCTAAGTGGAGACATCCACCCCAACCCTGGCCCTGCCATCTCCAACCCCAGTTCTCATAATCAGACTAGAAACCACAACGTCTCCCATATTACAGCCAATAGAAAGCCAAGTGACTTCCTTCTACTAAGCCTAAATATTAGAAGTATATCCAACAAAGTCCATGAACTCCATGCCACCATAGACTTGTACTCCCCAGATATAGTCATCCTGACAGAAACCTGGCTAAAACCTCACATTACCAGTGAGCAAATACTCCCTACAGGTTATGGCATACTAAGAGTAGACCAGCTAAACAAAAAAGGAGGTGGTGTAGCTATAATATTTAAACAGCATCTAAACATCCAGATCTTAAAATCATCAGCTCCACAAATAGGCAATGAAGAAATAATATATACCAACCTCAAAATAAACCAAAACAAAACCATCAACATAATTGGATGCTACTTCCCACCTGGCCAAAACATCCCTCCACTAGAAAACCTCCTCAGCTGGTCTACCCACCATCTCCCCCAAGAAACTATCATTTTAGGTAATTTCAATATTGACTGGCAATCCTGTTCTGGCAACAATCCAACCCATCATGTAAACCTTCATGGCTTCACCCAACTAGTCCAGTCGTCAACCAGGATAAATAAATCTCCAGCAAGCACACTACCCTGGATTGGATACAAGTCAGTAAGAGCCCCCAGTCATATATAACAGGCTGCTTATCAGATAGCCTCAGTGATCACTCCCCAACATTCCTACTCAAAAAATACCTATACCAAGCTAAACCTGTCATCTACCGTCAAATACGTAAAAAACTAAACTTTAACCCATTCACATTCATCTCATCCCTCAAAGAATGTAACTGGCATCCTCTAAAGTACCTCACTCTAGATGACGCAGTTGAATTTTTTAATACTACCTTTCTGAGCATCCTTAATTACCATGCCCCCATAAGATTTTCCAGAATGAAAGCACAACCCTCCCCATGGCTACAGAAAACCACTAAGTCAGAAATGAAAAACAGGGATAAAGCCTGGGAGCACTGGCACAAAACCAAAACCCCCTCCACTAGACAGAAATTCCTAGAACTACGCAACAGAGTCAAAAATCTAATAAAACAGGACAAATTCCAGTACTACCAGTCTGCTCTAGACTCCTCACAACACAGTCCCAAACAACTCTGGTCCTCCATAAACTCCATCCTCCACCCAGGTAAAGTCAGTACCCCTCCTCCTAACATCCCTCACTCCTCAGAAAATATTGCTACCTCATTCAACACACACTTCACTCAAACCATACTATCACTAGCTAAACAACACAACCCCCCTCCCCTCCAACCCACACCTTCAACTAGTAATCTCCCCACTGCCTTCTCTTTTTCTCCTGTACCTACCTCCAACATAAAAAAACTCTTAACTAAACTTAAACCCACCAAATTAGCAGCAGACAACCTCCCAAGTGAATACCTACAAATTGCAGCTGATGCTCTGGCCTACCCAGTATCCATCTTGATTAACTGATCTCTGTCAGAAAGTTACATTCCCACACTGTGGAAAGTATCACATATAATTCCCCTCCACAAAGACGGACCCTCCACAGAACTAACCAATTACCGCCCAATAGATATTCTCTCTCCACTCTCCAAAATACTAGAGAGATGCATACACTCTCAGGTCTCAGACTATCTCCTTACTAACAACCTCCTTTCCGGTACTCAGCATGGTTTCCGACAAAACCATAGCACCACCACTGCCTTACTCTCCTTTACTAACACTATCCTTCAGCATAAAAACAATGGCTATCTCTCCTTTGCTACTTTCCTAGACCTATCTAAAGCATTTGACATAGTCCCACACAAACAACTTATCTCTGTCCTCAATAACCTATCCTTCTCACAATCAGTCACCAACTGGTTTCAGAGTTACCTGTCTGACCGCCAACAATCCGTTGTATGGCAGAATAACATATCTCCCCAACTACCTGTCTCCATAGGGGTTCCCCAACGATCCATCCTTGGACCCCTACTCTTCTCTGTTTACACCAATAATCTAGCCTCTGCCACCAAACATGGCAAACTCATACAATACGCAGATGACTCAACCATCATCTGCTCAGCCCAGTCCCTACCAAAACTGCAAAAAGTCACACAGGAAGCCTTTTCCTCTGTTGAAACTTGGTTATCCAATGCCCAATTAATACTCAACCCAAACAAAACTAAACTACTCATCTTCCAACCCACCAAACATACTCAAAACAACTATCACTTTAACATCACAGCAAAAGACAACACCACTATATACCCAACTGAACACACCAAATTGCTAGGAGTGGAAATAGACAATAAACTAAAATTTGACATTCACATATCCATGACCATAAAAAAAGTTCACAAAAAACTAGGAGCGTTTTACAGAAATAAGCAATTTCTCACCAAAGCAGCAAAGATTTCAATAGCAAATTCTCACCTTATCTCCACCCTACTTTATGCCTCTCCAATATATACCAACCTAAGGCAATGCGATCTAAACAAGCTAGAGACCTGCTACAACAAAATCGCCAAATTCGCCACAGGAGCATCCTACCATAGTCACCACTGTCTCTCACTTGCTGAACTGGGCTGCCTTGAACTCCCTCACCTCCTTCAGTGGTATCAACTCTCACTCACCCACAAACTAGTAAACCATCCACTAAATGTTCCATCCTTCCAGAATCTACTCCAACCCTATCGCACTACCAGACCACTAAGATCCAGCAACAAAAATCACTTGCAGATCACTAAAGCCAATAACTCTGCTGGTGAAGCACTATTCTCTTGCACCATAGCCAAATTATGGAACTCCCTTCCACCCACAATTACCTCCATACCATCATGCACCCATTTCAAAACTTTACTAAAAGCTCACCTAAAAACATGCTGGCTATGCCCTTGCAACTCCCACTCTAATATCATCCACCCCATCCAACCACTACCTTTCTTTCCACTCCACTAACTACCTTGATTATAGCAAGCTCAGATGCTCATAAGCCTAGTACTTATTATACAGCAGGAACTTCTCATTGTAACATTTGTTAATGTCTGTTATGTACTTCGCAGATAAAGATTCTAGGTGTCTACTGATGTAATATGTTCTTCATCTGTAAATATGTTGTAAGTAATTGCTATGTTAAATTGTTAATCGCTATGTAATCCAATGTAACTACTGTCTGTTTATTTTAACTGTGGAACTTTTCTCCCCGGGCCTCTGCTGAAAATGGACCTACGTCCAGTCAGACACTCCCGGTCAACAAATTTAAATAAATAAATAAATAAAAATAAATAAATAAAGGTTTAGCAGCATATGTGAAGTACAAAGTCATGCATCTGCTGTGTTTCTCCCCAGGTCTCTGCTGAAAATTTACTTTGTTCCAAGTCGGACTTTCCTAGTAAACAAATCTTAAATAAAACAAAATAATGTTTACTAATGTT
Organism: Protopterus annectens; assembly: GCF_019279795.1. Taxonomy (NCBI): domain Eukaryota; kingdom Metazoa; phylum Chordata; order Ceratodontiformes; family Protopteridae; genus Protopterus; species Protopterus annectens. The sequence goes on along the minus strand of NC_056745.1, from coordinate 350,475,544 downwards.
AATTTGTTAATACAATTTGATTATTGTTGTGTAAATGTAAATTTGCCTATGTCACAACTGACAGTTCAATAAAGGTGTGTTTAAAAATGCTTTCCACAATTACTGTGATTGTCATGTTGCTCCTTGGATTTAAAGCTTCAGCACTAGCTTTTTGCCCATGTTATCAGCATTAACATCAGAAACTATGGTCTTGATGTCTGACTATATGACCAAAGCAATTGCCAAAACTCGTCTAGATGCTGAGTTAGCAACTCTTATTTGTCTTCTTTTTCAAGATAACACCCTGTGGTGATATCATCCTTAAATACTGTTCCAGATACATCTGCTTGTGAGCTTCAGACCTGAAGGCTGTCATCCAAGGCACACATGCCAAAATGCATCTGCAATGCTCACTCCTGCCAATGCAACCCCTCAAAGAAAACACTCCTACTCTTTAGACCTTCTTCTCCAAAGATAAGCAGGAAAGCTACATGCAAAAGGAAGCATGTGTTCTATCCTGTAGAATCACCCACAGCTAAATTGAATGATAAGTATGGAACTTGGCTTCCCTGTGTCTCTTCCTGATAGAGCCAAATTTGGAGGATCCTGAAGATGATGTGTCAGAAAGAGGGCTGGCCAAATGACTCCATGTCTTCCTCACAGCAAACACTACAGATGGCTTTCAGGTCTAGCCAGCAATCATCCTGGGTGTTACAAACATTGTTAGACACTTAAAAGATTATCACAAAAGTACACTGATATAGCAGTGCTAGTACATGAAAGACCATGTCCTGTAACTTTCTCAGCAAATATACTTTCTGGTCAGAAACACCTAAGACAGATGCTTTGGTATAAGCTGCTGCTGTAAAGAAAGCTTCCTCCTCCCAGATGTATGTGGCCTATTCTCCAAATAAATAGTTCTTGCCATTGGGCTACTGAAAAAATCACAATAGCAGGACCACACAGTATGACACTAAGGTAGGCAGCAAGGTGTCTGAAGTGTAAAAATTTCTACCTCAGAGCTTTATGGCTTGGAGTTCAACACTGATCTCTGGTCACAATCTATACAGAGTTTGTATGTTCTTCTAATGCATGTTTGGTTTGTTTCCCACTTTCCAAAACATGCAGGTTGATGGGCTGTCCATAGTTAATGCAGATGTAGTGCACATTCTAAAATGGACCAGTTTAATTTCCCCTATCAGAACAAAATAAAGAAAATAATAATAGATTCAACAACTAAGCTTATTTTGAGCTATGAATACTGCTAAAATGTTCTATTATCATGCTGGACTAACTGACAAAATGCTTCCCCTAAAAGTCAGATCTAGTTTTTCCCCTGGTTCTCCTTGTTTTACAGCAGAATTCCTGCAGTTACACTCCTACAAGTTAGCAATCAGCAAACAAATCCTCTAACTGCATCAAATATTTAATTCTTCTCTAAAAATATTATTTAGTAATGGAGTCACTTGATGACAAGGAACTTTTCACAAACGTATTTCACAATTGTTCATTTTGGTCAAAATTCTATAGCTGTTCAGGATGGATTTGGAGAAGATGTACATGTCATAACTATCTGGCAGATGTCCTCCCAAAAGGAAAAAGAAAGTATAAAAATAAAGCATAGAAATGGTATGGCAAAGCTACAAAGTTGAAGGACTGGGATTGGGTGATAGAAAAGGGAGAAATACATGGGATGAAGGTACAGATGCTTTTAAACTGAGCTCAGAATTAAAAAAAGATTATGATCATTTATTTTGTTGAAAAGTGCCAGAGTATGAGTGGCCCCAATTTGTCCTGTAGATAAAACTTTAGCAAAGGGGAATTGTTGGAAAAGATAAAAAGGTAGCCAATATATATAGAATTTTACAAAAGATGACAATAGACTGAGAAGACTTGGAGAAGCTTGGGAGGGAATAATTCAATGTGATATAGGTCTCCAAAAGAGGAAAGAGGAGTAATTGATACTAGAGAAAGTCTAATATATCTAGGAAATTCAGCATCTTCACTTGGCAATGTTTGCATAAATATTTCTATACCCCAAGCAGATTGCAAAAGATGTTACCTTAAGCAGATTGCACAAAATTGCTAATACGGAGCACTCAGAGATGTAAAGCCCTACAAGGTGGAGATTGGCAACATATTTTTGGATTTGTAAGTGGTTAGATGAGTTTAAAAATGAAAATAGGTGATGAGGATAAACACTTAAAATCTATTTTTTTCTCAGGTTGGAGGTGGAAGAGAAGGATTGTCAAGCAGATTGGATGAGATTGTATGTATAATAGCATCAGCCACCAAAACACATCACTTGGAAGTTGAAGAATAAGAAACTCTGGGAATTCAAGAGGTGTTAAATATAATGAAGGGAATTCAGAAACAACTGATTAGTTGAGGGCCTTATAAAAAAGATGGCTCAGAAAGAGATGCTCACTGTGGTTGTGCAGGAAATTCATCATAAACCTACGAAGGAAACACATGGAGAAAGATAAAGACTGGCTAAAGTGAAATAAATGGTAAGCAGGTGACTAAACCAAAATATTAAATGTGTTCTGCCTTTTTGTTTTGTTTCCAGGTTATTAGCAAAGGTTTAAATTGATTAGAGGTGTTATTTGTTAAAATGTTTGCGGTGGAAAAGTTAAACAATTATAAAAGAATGATAAGTATTTTTATCTGATGAAAGAACAATTGTAACCAAAGGTAGTGGGCTTCCCATATTGTATAATAACAAAGTTATTATTATTATTACTATATTTTTTTGATAAATATTTAAATGTACGCTGCCATTGGATTTAGAAGAAGCAAAGATACAATGCATGAGGCTTATCTATGACTAGAACCTTTTTTTTTGTGATAAAAGTTATAAAAAATTCAACAGTTCTGATTGCAATCCTGAAGGAAGCAAAATTGTGCAAAGTGCGTACTTGTCTTCAGTGTTTTGAAGTGTGCAATAAGATGGATGAGATGGTTATAAATCTGTCACCAGTCTAAATTCTTCACATGTTTATGTATTTTTCATGTATTTATTTATATTTGTTAATTGGAGAAGTGCACTGATCTTGATGGCCCATTTGAAGGCATAGCCAGGGTGAATAAGATCACAAAAGAAACAAAACATATTAACAGATACAATGATATGCTAAAAACATATACATGTTTACAGATGCAACAATATGCTAAAACATTTAGTTCAAGAAGCAGTTTACAATGTAGACACATGGATGGAAGAATGTTATCACACACAGAGCTTTTTGGATAAGATGTAGACATGATGAATGAGATGGCTCATGTCACGGAGATAGCACCATAACATTGTAAAGAGAGGCATGAAGACATTAGATGAGATAAGCATGGATAGTTGCAGGAAAGGATATCATGGGAAAAAGACAGAAAAGTTTTAAGAGAAGCATGCTGAGGGCAGGATAGCAGAAAGAAGAAGAAACATGAGATGCAAACAGAAGAGAGAGTTGGGTGAATAAGAGGCAGTAAGTGAGGTGATGATAAGATGAGATAAAGAAGGATGAAATAGGGATAAATGTGTGTGAGAGATCTGTAGGGTTTATGTAATTTAACCTCCATGAGTGTAGATGCACTTTGGGTGAGAAGTGTTTATTGAAATTTGTCTGAAGTTTGACTACTTTTGGAATTCTCTGATTGAGAAAGGAATTGTCCCCATAGTTTAGATGCTAGGATGGAGAATGCATGGTCAGTGCAATTATCTTTTGTTTTTGAAGTTAGTATGGGAGGTTGAAATTGAGAGATATCCCCTGAGATTATATCCAGGGTTTTGCTGAAGAATGTATGAGTGACAGGGAAGATGTCTCAGGAGAAAAGGCTTTTTTGAGTTAGTGATCCTAGTAGAAGGTTGAATCTCAAATATATTGGGACAATTTAACTTTTGTAAGAGTTAGGCAGTGTTGTTCTTTAATAGAGGAATTAGTAAGGAATCAACAGTTATTAGTGGAGTTGGTTTGCAAGGTGGTGGCATTTTTCTTTCAGGCTTCAATTATTATGAGTAGTCCATATTGGGTCTATATTAGAAGACCGAAGATGCATTCTTTCGAATGTATCTTGTTCGAACTTAAAAGGCTGAAAACGCAAAATATCGAAGCAGCTGTTAAGTGAATTCTTTCCCTGGGAAAGAATTTGCTTGGCCACTTCAGTACTTTGCCATTTTTGGCATGGTAGTGCAGTCTTGGAGTTAGTATACTTAAGTAGGGGGGGGTCCGGGGTATGCAGCCCCCCACATCGGGGGGTGTGGGTGGCAAAGCCCCCCACTTCATGTAATGTTTAAATTGTTTTTTTTTTTTTTTTTTTTTGTTGGAACATCAATTCTTTTTCCCTTGGAAAGAAATTGCTGTTCTGACACCTCGACATTGTAAGCTTTCGCTTACATAAGGTTGATTAATCACCATTCACTTTTTTAACCATTCGGTGATCTAATATAGACCCATCCATATTTGGGTTGAGATAAGAATATTCCTTTGCCTATGGCAGCTCTGTCTGGCCTGAGCAGAAAAGGTGATAGTTTGCCCAGAACAGTAATGTGTTGATCTTTGTTCATGTGTTTTCAATGTATAGTTGAAGGCTAAGAGATTTGTCTAGCCAAAGACTAATATTTTTGAAGAACAGTCCAAAACAAACCTGCTAGCAGCTGAAGGTGTTCCATGAAAGAAAAAGCAATGGTACACCTTTTGTGTTTTTATATATTTTCCACAAGGAAAAGGATTTTTATCAAGGGTTCATTTTAATAAAGGATTTCAAGAGTTTTTGGATGTCCATGGTGGTTCATTCGTGATTTATTTACAATATTTTTGAAGAATGTTGTAGTTTCTATGTTGATATCATAAACATCTTTATTATTAAGGAAGTGGAAGCTTCTTGTAATTAAATTCTCATCACTAATTAATGTGCAGCCACCATATTTTCAAAGTCAAAAAGTCAAAGTCAATGTAAACTTTATTGTCATTCAGAAGTCACATAAGTGCAAAAACTGAACAAAATTCTGTGCCTCTGGACTCAATGTGCAGGCAACATATAAAACATTTTCACAGACATTTACACATATAACACCTAGCTATTACATCACAGGCATGCTGGTAGACAGACTAATATTGCACATAATTAGAAACACATTTTACCACTTTTCGAACTAAACACTTACTTGCATGAGACTTTAGCATTCCACAGGTACTTGGTTAAGACATTCCACTGATCCTTGCACAGTAAGAGACATTTGAGTATTGCACTGTGAATATTAGAGTAAAACACTATGGACCTTAGAGTATTGCACTATGGTTACTTTACAAATTCACAACATGTATTGCACTGAAAAAAGAGATATTTTACTGCATTGCTACTGCCCTAGATGACCTTTAAGTTGCAGTCATAGGTTCATAGGTTCATAGGTAGGTACTAGGCTATTGGCCCTAGGACCTATATAAGCCTAGTGAAAAAGGTATCCTGGCTTTCGCCACCCAAAAAAATATTTTCCTGTGCCCCTGTCAAGCAGAGCCACAGAAGTGATCCCTGGCGTGAATTTCCTATTTCCCATCCAATCATCAAGATTTTTCTTGAAGAGTACTAATGAGGAGCTTTGTTTGATTTAGATAGGTAGTCTGTTCCAGAGTATGGGAAGTCTCTGGGACAAGTATCTATCCCTCCAGCATGTTCTGTTTATTGTGGCGACAAGGTTTAGGTCCCTAGAGCATGTAGCTCAGAGGTATTGGGATTTCTTTAAGTGGAGCATGTCCACCAGCTCTGGGTTTGACATAGCTTTGTATGTTAGACAGAGATCGCCTCTGAGTAGGCGATATGTGACGGAGTAAAGCTGGAGTTTTTTGAGATGGTCAGTGTAGAACATCTGTTTGAGGCCAGTAATCATCTTTGTGGAGTATTTCTGCAGCCTTTCCAGTTGTTGTAGATGTCTTGTGAGGTGCATACCAAAAGGGGTGTTGTACCCTATAATGGGTCTAATGAGTGATGAATAGAGGGGAACAATGACCTCTTTTTTTTCTGGATGAGAAACCTTTTGTGATGAGGTGTGCCATGTAGAAGGATTTCCTTACTACTGTGGAGATGAGATTATCAAAGGAGAGACTACTGTCCACCTGTGTCCCAAGGTCACTTATCACACTTTTGGTGTTAAGTAGACTACCGCCTATGTGGTAATTCATGGATACAGAGTTTTTACCAAAGGGGATGACAATGCACTTTTGGCATTGAGCTTGAGGCCATGGCTTTGATACCAGGCATCTGTCTCAGTGAGGCCCTTTCGTAGGATGTCCACATCATTAGGAGTTTTGATTATAGCTCCTAGTTTGCAGTCATCTGCGAACTTAGTTAGCCAAAGACCTTCTGTGTTAGCCTGTACTTCAGAGAAGTAAATGCCAAACAGGAGAGGACCCAGGACTGAACCCTGTGGTACTCCACTTGTCACTGGTCTGAAGTCTGATTTGGAGTCTGCTACTTTCACAGTGTGGGTTCTGTCAGTAAGCCAGTTGGCAACACATCCTGTGACATAGGGATTTATACCTAGTTTAGTGAGTTTATCTATAATTCCAGATGGTGTCAAATGCCTTGGCAAGATCTAGATAGGCTGTGTGAACCACCTTACCCTCATCTATGGCTTTGATGACTGCTTCAAAGAAGTCTATCAGGTTTATGAGATATGATCTGCCTTTTACAAACCTGAACTGTGTGGGGTCCAGAGTTTGGAGATCTTCAATGTCTTTGTTTATGAGTTCCATGATGATACGTTCCATGGCCTTGCAGACCAGGTTCATCAGGGTAAAGGCGCGATAGTTCCCGGGGTCTGTCATGGCTCCCCCTTTGTGGAGTGGGATAACCATCACGTTCCGCCATTCAATGGGCACAAAGCCTGAGGTGAAGCTATGACTGAACATGGTACTTAGGTGGGGTGCCAGTTCATTCTGTAGTTTATGAAGAAGGCAGCCTGGGATGTTGTCAGGTCCCATGGATGCTGTGTTCTTGGCTTTGGAGAATGAGGTTTTTACCTGTGCAGCTGTGATTACAGGAACTTTGCATTCTTCTGGTATAGAGATGGGCCCTTTAGGGGGTGAGAGGGGGGTAAAGTTAGCACTGAACCTATCTGCCAGGATGTTGGCAATATCAGTGGGTTCTGTATATTTAGTGTCATTGTGCTGTAACTCAGAGCAGGTATGAGTGTTGCCATTGAGATTCTTGACATAGCTATAGAATGCTTTGTGTTTGTCTTCAGATTCAGTGGCAATTTTGTTTTCATAACTAGCTTTGGAGGATTTTATGAGGGATCTCAGATTCTTACTGAGGTTGACCAGGGAGATCCTCCAATCATGGGATTTTACTCTTTTTTTGCAACAGTTTCTTTCTTCTGTTGTAGAGTTTGTTTATGGCAGAAGATCACCCCATTGGCTTCCTTTTTTTGGAGGATAGCATTTTGGTTTTGTTAGGGATAGCACGATTCATGCACTTGTGTAAATGCTTATAAAGTGCATTTGTGTAGGATTCAGCAGTTGTACCTCTATTGTCCATCTGCATGGGTGTCATGAAGTTTGCCATTTCTGTCTTAAGAAGCATGAAGTTTGCTTTGGAGAATTTTTTTATTGTTGTTTCCCTAATGAGGGAGTGGGTGTGGGATGTGGATGTCTAGGGTGATTAGCTTGTGGTTGGATCTGACCAACAAGGAATTAACCTCTGGTGTGGAACACCGGTCGCTCATGTTGGTGATGACCAGGTCTAGGATATTAGGATATTGCTGCCCCTGTTGGGGTTGTGGATAAGTTGATCCAAGACGTTGGAATTTATGAATTCCAGAAAACGTTGAGCAAAACAGTTGGTACATGAGTAGTTTTCCCAGTTAATAGTGGGGTAGTTGAAATCACCCATTATTAGGGTGTTGGGTTGTACCCTTATATTTTCCAGTGTATTAAAAAAAGAAGAGTGGGAATCCTGGGGCATGGTGGGGGGTCTGTAGCAAGCTACAGTCTGGATTGCGGTCTTGCCCAGAGTTAGTTGAACTTGGATAATCTCGGATGCATTATGCTGAGCAACTAGCTTGGAGGTGTGGATATCCTTAATGAATAAGGACACGCCTCTGTCTTTAGTGTTTCTGTCTGGGTTAGGTGGCCGAAAGGTGTGTTATGAATTATAGCCTGGTAATGCAGGGGTGCTCTCTGGCACTTTGAACCAGGTCTCTGACACTACACAGATGTCAATGTTCTCCATTTTAAGGAGTGCCTCGAGTGAGTGCATTTTGAGGTTTAGATCTCTAGCATTGAGTAGCATTACCCTCAGATTTTGTTTGCTTGTACCTGTTACTGTGGTGAATTTGTCATTTGAACCTTGCCTAAAAATGGCACTATAGGGGTGGCAAGAGCCTTTGCCAGTATCGGGAATCCCAAGGGTGACATTGGTGATATTGCACTAAGTATTAGATGAGGCTGGTAACCAGGTTAATGCACAATTTAAGACGGTTTGTACTGACCCAGTTGGACATCATGTGGTATAGTGGTTGCTAGAGTTCAGCAGCCTGATGACATTAGCGAAGAAGCTGTTCCTGAATCTCATAGTTCTGCAATGTATCCTTTGGAAGCACTTTATGGATGATAGATGCAGGAACAGTCTGTAAGCAGGGTGAGTGCATTCTTTTATTATTCCTCTGGCCCTGCTGAGACATCTGGATAAGTGCAAGTCATGGATAGGTGGTAAGGTGGCCTTAATGATCCTCTCAGCTGTCTTCTCCACTATCTGGAGGGATTTGTGCTCAGAGGTAGTTTATAACATTCAGTGAAAATACAATACAGTGTGAATACATGACATTTAGTTATTTTTTCACTTCAGATCTAATGTACCACATGTTTCTAGTATGCCATATCAGCATGCAATAGAAGGCTTCTTGATAAAAGTTCCGAATACAGTCTTGTGTTTCACTTTAATAATTTTACCATTAAAGCAATTTTACTTTTCAAAACTGCAGGCTAGACTCTCTTTCTTACAAATATCATTTCTTTGTTTCATCCCCTCAATGAACCACAAATTCTTCATTTCTGTTTCTTTGTATTTTTTTTCAAAATGCCTTACTGTATTTGTCGATTCTTCTTAAGAAGAATGCAAACTTGTTAGCAAAATGGAAGCTTTAGATTCGGACACGAGTTGCTGTTACACGATGGGTTGCCTTAACAACCAGGAATGGTATTAAATATGCTGAAATAGCAGAAGGAGATAAAATGCATATCTAGTCTGTTCTTCTGAATCCTTTTACTTTCTACATTCTTTCCAACCCTACCTTATTTCTTACCCCTTTTCTACCTTTTCCTGCCCTCTTGAATGTTCATCTGGATTCCCTTTTCACCCCTCCATTTCAGTAGGTCAAATATTTTGGGAGAGCCAGAGGGTAAGTAGTCCTTTTATTCTACTTCCCCCTGTCTTTTCTTTTTCAGAATGAAGAATGATCCCGTCACATCACCCAGGCATGACGTTGTACACCTAGTACATGATTATCATTCCCCTGCCTGTTTTTTTTGCTTCTTTTAAAAAATCGCTAGCTCCTCTGCTCTCTGCTTATATTCTTTCCTATCAAAGTCCATTGATCTTTCTAGTAGCTTTTTCTGGATTCCTTATAGCAGCCTTATGCCCTTTTTCTGTATGATTTCCAGAGCTGTGGTCTGATGAAGGCCCTATAGAGTGGAAGTATTATGTCTTTTCATTTGGAATGTATCCATCTGATGATACCTCCCTTCCACAAGGATTATGTTAGAGACTAACACTGCTCTAGCATTCTGCTCTGTGGCCCAGTGCAGGTGGGTATAATACCGGTTTTTGACATCAGTTCCACTTTTCAAAGCAAATACTTCACAATATGGTAGCTGTAGCCTAAGTGCAGTAGTTGGTATTTATTTGCTCTAAAACTTAAATGCCACGTTTCTGCCCACTTGTTCAGTTCACCCCCTCCCTCAGTTCATCTAACTTATGAATTAGCAAAAAATCTATTTCCTTTGATGTGGATGAGACAGCATACATTAAAGAGTACTTTAACCAGGATAGACTCTTGCAGGACTTTAACCAGAGATATATACCCAGATCACCTGTTGCTTATCAGCCAATCAATCCATTCACCTCCCATCACCAAGGTGAGGGTCAGCCAGGGATGGGGCGGTGGACATTAATAAGTTAACTATCAGGGAGTTTTTTTAAGCAATATACCCCTCATCTATGCTTGATTTAGATGACAGAAGGTGTCATGAAATGGGCTGAACACAACAATTATCCCAAACTTCCACAAGGGACATTACTAGTGAGAAGCCCTGCCCCCATGCTCTAGTATGGATTGTGGTTTCCCCTGTGACCATCAGGGAAATTGCAGATACCTTCTGTGTTCACCACATCTTCAAAATTTACCTTCTTGGGAAGTAACCATTGCCTCTTCTCCTTTCCTGTCTTGCTTCTCTAGTGCAGGGGCTACTAAATGAGTAGCATTCATGGCTCTATCCCTTTGCACCAGATAGTCAGGCATACAAATGGCTTTCTTAATTCTTGACATTGAACATCTCAATGCAAATTTCTAAGTCATACATTTCAAACTTGCAGGCATCCCTATTAAACTCCTGGGTAAGACCGAGTAAAGGACCTTACTGAAGTCCAGGTAGAATATATTTAATAGTACTTCCCAGACAAGTTCACCTGTAAAATTAATTACTAAACTGACTCATGTGACTGGCAGAAAATTTTGGCCATATATCATGTTGGTTGTTGTCCTGGAGGTTGTTCACAGTCTTCCCCTAATGACTTTTTCAATGCTTTTCCCTACCACTGTCGTACAGCTAGCAGGCCTGTAGTTTCCCAATTTCTTCTGCTCCACACTTGAACAATAGTCCCACAGCTGATGTTGTCTGCTACTGCTCTGTTGAAGGTGTCTATCTGGTATCTGCTAATATACTGGTATGATTGCTGTGGGCACTGTCAGGCAGCCTATCTGGTCCTGGTGCTTTATGCTTCCTACAGCCAGCAAGTTTCTTCAGAACCTTCTCCTGGTTTACCTTCTGTCTACCTGCTGTTCTTTTCATTCTAGCTTGCCTCTGTCCTGGCATGGCACTATCTTGTTGTTTTTTCTTTGTAAAGAAAGAAGTAGCATATTCATTCATGTCCCCATTGTTTCCCATTCTTTTGTGATCTCCCTCACATATTTGTGCAAACTGGCCTGTCCCACCTCTCCATACTTTCTTCCTGCTTTGTACCTAACAAACTTTTGCTTTCGTTTTTTTATCCCTTCTGCTAGCTCCTTTCTTGATCTTACCAATCTTATTTTTTTTGTTTCCCTAGTTTTATTGTGCCACATTTGGCTCCCCATCCCCTCCTTTTGCCTCTTTAAGGTACATTTATATGCAGCTGCATTGCCCTTCTTGTCTTTTATTTCTATTTTCTTCCCTTGGATCCTTGTCCATAACTCTGTGTGCTCCATCCTTGACCCTTTACAATATTTTGTTTACTCTCTCAGTCTGATTCCAATCTCCTAAATCATCTTCAACAACACCTCTACGGAAACCATAATACATTCTTCTAAAACCCCACAGAAAGAGCTGTGTCCTTTTTGTTCTTATCCTTCACCGCCTACTCTAATCCACATGGTGATATGATCGCGGTTGACTGAGTGCCTTAACTTTAAATTCACCCCACCTCCCACTTAGCTAAGGACACTGCTCACAACGCTGTCTTTTCTGACTCACTACTGAAGATAACCCTTCATGGTCCAAAACTTCAATCAGCTCCTGCTGTCTGTCCCTGAGCTGGGAATCTCCTAGCCTACTTCTGACAGATTCAGATTGTCATTTAATAGTAGCCTGTCCCCCCTGCTGCCATCCTTTTTTCTCTTCTTTAATCTGTCCTCTTCGTTTATTGTTCTCTCTGCTCTGTGATACACTGTATCAATCCTCCAGGTCTCAGTCTGCTTCTACCTTAATCACAGTGTGCAGTGCTCTTTCATGTCATATTAAAGTATCAATTAATGTACTTAACTCTTGCCAACTTAATTAAGAGGAGGAAGTCAAGATTTAGGTCTTAAGAAACAAGTTTAGGGCTTAGTGTTACCAAAAAACAAATTAATCTACCATAAGTAAGGCACTTAATATCTATTAAAACAAATGAGTTTAGAAGAAGTCAGTTGATGCTTTTAGAAGTGGCTTAAAACAAAGAATGTAACATTGTGAGTCTGGTGACTTGTGCTATTCATTCATAACAGAATTATGAGTGGATTCAAAAATAATCTGTTCAGAGAAAGATTATTAAGAGAAGTTGGCTTGATGCAAGATAAAGCACTTAATAAGTTAAACATACATTTTAAACGCATAACCGATGGGTTGGGATGGCATAAAATAATGTCTCTGACTTAGAAGGAAGACAAAAAATCCAAGGCCAGATACAGATTATGAAAATAAATATAAAAATGCTGACAGCTGCATTGCATTTTAAGTGACATGTGTCACACTGTTTCTCATACGGTCAAGCTGGTTACTATTAGCCTCAAGGCTGTATCCTCTCAGGATACCCTACAGTCTTTTAAGTCCTCTATGGAAAATCAGCTCATTGAGGTCCCTCAGAAACATATTTGTAAGATGAGACATGTTAACTCCCCCCAGAGTTGTTCACTGATGAATAGACACAAACCATGATCAGTACAAGTAATGCTACAGGCACAGAAAAGCATGGAAGTACATTACATAGGATTGTTTAAAGTGTGTCAGCTTTATGAGGACTTAACCTCTTCACAAAAGTCTGTAATGTTGATAAATAGTGTTGCAGTAAGGTCTGCATGCATTAGAATCAATAGCACAAATAAATTGAAAATGATTTTGGTCATATTTGAGTTGCAGACAATGAATTCTTTATATACTGTAGACAGTATTAAAGCTGCAGTTGGTGCTCTCAACATTTTGTTAGAAAACCTGATGCTTAAAGGCAAAAGTATTGTATTTAAGCTGGCTACAGGGTCTGCATGCAATATATTGCCTGAATCAATGTTTAATGCAGTGAGTCTGTGCCATATTGCTGCAGAATGACTGAATAGCTAATGCATATTTCAGCAGAAGCAATATGATGGGAGAGATAAGTAATTTGAGTTTTACCTAAGAAAGAACAAGTCGGAAGATGTGCACTATGATAAAGACGAGTTGCAGAGACAGCTGGTATTTCATGTTTTATCAGACTCACCTTCACTAAAAGATGAAAGTTAGGGGTCTATATCAGTTCATCAAAATGCCTGAAGTTCGAACACCATATGTTCAAACTTCAAACCACGAACTGCAAAAACATTGAAGTCTTAAAACAGCGATTTTTTTTTCCCAGCAAAAAAAATTGCTGTTCCAAGAAACACGCACGCAACACAAACACACCAAAACAACATCAATCCACACACATACACTCAAAATCCTACATCTAACCCTACACTAAACTGTACATACACTACTACCTATCCGTTTACCTTAACCCAAACCCTAACCCTAAGGTCTGTCACTTTCGCACACTCACCTGACCAGTACCCTAACCCTAACTCACCTATCCCGCCCTAACCCCAAAGTCTTTCACTATCGCACACCAACCTCACCCACGCCCTAACCCTAACTCATCTAACCCATGCCCTAACCATAGCATCCACACAATCGCACACTTACCTGAACCCAACCCGTAACTTCCCACCACAGTACTGATACTCGCAAAGCTACAGAAACGGCCCACTGAATTCTTTCCCTGGGAAAGAATTTGGTGGGCCACGGCTTCGCGATTACCAGTGTTCCAACTTTACAGTTCAAACATCTGGTATTCGATATTCAGCCATTTTGACAGACTGATATAAACCTGAAAGGTAGTAGCCATATTAAATACTGTGAGATATATTGCCAGAACAAAGATACTTGGTGTTGAAATAATGATCATATGACCAGCAGATGCAACAAAGAAATTTCTGTAATTAGTACTTTGCTACAAGTCCAGAAACATAATTTCCAGTGGGCTGAATATGTACTGCATGGTAATGATAATATTTTACAAAAAAAGTGCATGGAAATTGTAGGAGTCATGCTTAAGAGAACAAAACTGAATGAATGGGTGAATAACATTGTAATAGTCATGAAGAAGGTCAGACTGAAAGTATGTATAGATTGTTAAGATCCAAACCTACGAGTCAAAACAGTATGTCATCTACTTCAGGTAACTTATTATCTATTCTAGATGATAACCAACAATTGTGTCAAATGTAACATGTTACAACTCTGCGCATTTAATATATCCATTTGCTGGTAACATTTTAAGGTTACAGTTTGGAATCTCTTCTGCTCTAGAAGTGTTTTAAGGGGGCTATAAATTAAATAATTAAGGGGTGAAATTGTGTATTTAATGTAAATGATGAACTGTGCATTAGGCAAAAATTGGACAGATTCAAAAGAAGCTGGAAGCTGAACCAAAGTAAGAATCAAATCTGTGTAACATTTCTCAAGTACATAGGACATATTCTTGTCAGAAGGGCTTTAACCTTGCTCAACCAAACCAAAGCAATTCCAAATATGTAGAATACTCATAATAAATCATCTATTTCTTTTTTTTTTTTTTTTTTGTATTTTATAGCATTTTTCTAGCTCACTACTAAATTATCAGATCTGGCAGTGGCTCGAGAAGCTATAAGAGCATGATATAGCATTGCAAGAGGGAAAGAAAACTTTTAAAATACTTAAATATTTGGTACAACATCAAAAGGAAATGCTAGATAGCAAGTTCTTGGTCCAGTGCTATTGGAGGAAGGCAGACCAACATCAATGGGTATAACGAGCATTGAAACATGTTATGTTCAAAATAAAGAAAAGGAGATTTCAGCCATACTTCATTGTTGTTAAATGTTCCATGACTAAACATTCAAAAATATTTACACAGGGCACCCACAAGACTTTAAATAATGTTAGTGCCTTTACGAAAGCATGACCTGCATGTTCAGTAACATCCTGGCAAGTTCATGTATCTGTATCTATATCTATCTATAAGGATTTAAAAAATTAAAAGTAAAAAGTCATATGCATTCAGAAGCCATATAGCTGAAACACTAGTTTGTCCTTATGGACTTATTTGCATATATCCCATAGGCCTCCACTACAGGAGATGTATGGCATTACACAATGAAGGTTCTAGCCTGGCTGAGTCTTTCTTGCAGTTTTTACTGAATGGTTTGCCAACATAACCTTTTTACCATTAGCTTGGATGTTGTTTTGGACATTCATTTTTATGGGCATCCTACTGGGTTTAAAGCCATGCATTTCTAAAGTATAGTCTAATAATCCACTAATGCTATACTGACAATATAATAAAAGGTCTGAAGCATGGTATATTGACTTTATTGACCTGAATGTATCCACAATGATTCAGATTAAAAAGTTAAGGGCATTTAGAGAAGCTGCACTGCTGAAACAGTGGTATATCAGTAAGAAACCATTTGCATATATCACATAGGCCTCCACTACAGGAGGATTATGGGGTCTATGTCATATAATCAAACTTCCAAAATTTCGAACACCATATGTTTGAACTCGTAAGTTCGAAATATGACAACATTGAAACCTCAGAACAGTGAATTTTTTCCCAGGGAAAAAATCCGCTGTTCCGAAAAACACAAACACAACACAAGGACACCAAAAACCTAATAAACCTACACTAAACCTTACATACACAACTATCTATGCACTAACCTGAACCCAAACCCTAACCGTAAGGTCCATCACTATCGCACACTTACCTTATCTGCACCCTAACCCCAACATCCATCACACTCACACACTTACCTTACCCGCACCCTAACCCCAACGTCTGTCACACTTGCAAACTTACCTTAACCCGATCTATAACTTTCGCACCACAGTGGAGAAAATGTCAAAGCAGCAGAAAAAAGCCATCCGAATTCTTTCTCTGGGAAAGAATTTGTATTTCCACAGCTTCGACATTTTTATTTTTCAAACTTCCCCATTCGATCTTCTAGTATTCGAAAATGTGAACGGTCAATTAAATGACATAGACCTGGATTATGATACTATACAGTGAAGGCTCTAGGCTAGCTGAGTCTTTCTTGCAATTTTTTCAGAATGTTGTATTTTTGTAACCTTCTTACCCTTTGCTTGGATGTTGTTTGAGATGTTTTGTAAATACCTTAATTTTGTAGGCATCCTACTGGGTTTAAATCCCTCTGTTTCTAAGGTATAGCAAAACAATCCACTTATATTGTACAGATGAGATCATAAATTCCATAATATGGTATGTCTGCAGATAATGGGGTTTCACTTTATTGGCCTGAATGTACCCATAAAGACTTAAAAAGCAAAAAAAAAAAAAAAAAAAAAACATGGTCATTCATAAGCTATGCAGCTGAAATACTGATATGTTCTTAACGACTCATTTTCATATATCCATTACAGGAGGTTTAATGTATTACATAGTGAAAGCTCTAGCGTGGCTGAGTCTTTTTTGTGCTTTTTACCAAATGGTTTGTCTGTGTAACCTTTTTGCGCTTTACTTTTAGATAGGCAGATAGATAGATGTATAGATGTATAGATAGATAGATAGATAGATAGATAGATAGATATTTGGGAAACATTTCCTCGACTGAAATACCTGAATGTTGACATCAATGATAACAACAGCAAAAGGACAACAACACACTATGCATGCACAAGGTATACCCTCACTGCAAGGAAATACAACTACAAAAAGAAAATACTAAAAATATATTTTTTTCCAAGGGCAAGCCCCCATGCACACCCACCCCCCCTGCTAACTATATGTATTAATTCTATGTTTGCACAATCCCCTCTGAATGGGCACATTTCCCAAACTAGAGATTGTCAATCTTGTACACCTATGAATTAAAACCAGTGGAATAACCGTGTATACAGTACTTTTTTAATCAGAATTCACCACAAGTGCTTTCACCTTGACTCAAATGCAGGGCTTTTTCAAGTACAAAGAAAACACAAAATACCCCTCCTATTTAACTTCCCCTAGATAAAAAGTGTGCCAAAACATCTAATTTACATTGAAGGTTAAAAAGGGATTTTACAATGCATTTTGTGAACATTTTACGATGCAAATGTAGATAGTGTATATATAGCTTTAAATGTATAGGTGCACTTTTTATCTAGGGGAAGTTAAATAGGAGGGGTAGTTTGTGTTTTCTTTCTACTTGAAAAAGCCCTGCATTTGAGTCAGGGTGAAAGCACTTGTGGTGAATTCTGATTAAAAAAGATCATTTTATTACCATTTTCCTGTGTCGCCTGGACCATTTTTGTTGAATCTTGTACACCTATTAACCATTTGTTTTGTTAACCAAAATGTGATTTGTGTTGTTAACCAAAGTGTGCCGACAAAACAGATATCAACATTTGTGAGTTTCAACCAAATTAAATCCCCCCTATATTTATATCTAAGTGACCATATCTACATGAGTGTTAAGAAGATTTATTTGAGGAAGATCTAGAAGTTCTTTTGATTGGCTCTCATTAACATATGTCTTCAACGACAGTAGAAAGGTTTAATCATACACAGGAATTCAAGCCATATTTACTGCATGATGTAATCAGGACAGGATCACAAGATAATGCTGAGTCATTACTTCTAATTATCCAAGTTTACTTATTGTATCATAATGAGATTTATTTTATTCAAGGCGTATTATTCAGAGATGACAAAGTTATTGTTTCCTCTTAGCTGTTTAGTAAAATTCATTAGTTATGCCAAGACATGAACGAGTGTAAGTAAAAGGCTTATGAAGGCCTTTCCAGGCTCACAATGCCTGAACAGACTGAAAAATTTGTGCTGAAAAGAGAAGTCTCTAGCAAGTTCAGAAATTAAACTCAAAAAGAGAAGCTATACCTCTGGTACTCTATAAATTTTGAACAAAAATGGGGCATAACTTATTTTAATACAAGGATGTATATTTTCCTGTTTCTGTGGAAATAATCAGGGTGCTGTGTAAAGACGAAAAATGCTATGGATAAAACTATATGCATCACAGATAAAGTGTTCTGTTTAACTTCACTGAAACTCAACCTAGTGACACACTAAATAGCAATCACAGTGAATAAAACACCATTACAGTAAATGTAGAAATATCTGAACTATAAAACTCATCTAATCAAAACAAAGTTTCATCCTTATCTGTTTGTTATTTCAAAAGTGATTTTGAATTCCACGGTCTTTGCAGTATTCTATATTTATGTTTTAGCAGGTCAAAATTAAGTGGACTGAGATTTGATTGAGGTCCACCTGGTAGATAAATTGCTGTGACAATATTCAAAATACTTGTGATTAAGCCTTACAGAAATGATTATAAATGCTTGAACTGGTATTACACATTTCTAAGTTACTTATTACAGTCTTGCAAAAGTGACAGATTTGAACGAAACTTAAAGTCAACTCATGTCTTTCTTTGATCCTTAGTCCAAACCAGCAGTAGTGTGAAAATGAATGACTGCAGGTCAATGCATCCTTCAAGTATATGCTGTATCCCCACACATAAAATGTAAAAAATGTGTCTGAAAAACACACTATGCAGTTCTAAACACCCAGGTTAACACTGATGCAAACTAATATTAAATGTCTGATGTAAAGTTCCAACTCCATCTGACTTTATTCATTATGTGTATGGTCACCACTTAACAATGATTAACACTTGATTAAGTTCAGATGTAGAAAAAGAAGAATAAGATGCTTCTTTCCTGCTTTGTTGTTTAAAACTGGAAAAAGAAAACGTGAATTAGACATATCTGAAACTATACACACTTTTTTAATTTCTCCAAAACTTTTGGATTTCTAATACCATGATGGGAATGGACCCCATTCCTAATCAAAGTATGATTAAAGTTCATGAAATTATTGTTTCAATCTTTGATGTCAGCCAGAAGTGCTCTTCCCAGCACCTGCAATGTGCCCAGTAATGACTCATTCTGCAATTCATACAGAGTTACATGTATTGGTAACATATCTAAATACGATTGTAGATTCTTTTTATAAGACCTATTGCTCCTACCACTACTGGGTATCTTTCTTCCACATTGTTCTCATTTCTGCCTGCAAATCCTGATATTTTATGACTTTGTGTCTCTCTGTACGCAAGACACTGTAGTCACTGGGTGTGGTGATTTCAATGATCAATGCTACTTTTGTCTTCTTTTCATGGACCACTATATCCAGTTTTCTAGTATCTATCTTTTGAACTGCTGGTAGTGGATGATCCCATGTGATGTAAACTTCACCATTTTCCATGATGCTTTGCGGCTCATGTTTCCGCTGTTTTTCAGACACTTCAATACCATAATGTTTGCACAATCCCCAGTGCAACAATCTTGCCACATTATTATGCCTTTCAGTATACAGTCCTTCTGCCATTAGTATGTCACAACCAGCAACGAGATGTGCAACTGTTTCCAATTCATTTTTACAGAACTTACATTTGTCTGTTTCTCCCACATGTTCAATGGACTTTGTAAACCAATGTGTATACAACCCACTATCTTGGGCCGCCAATATTAACCTTTTATCTCTTGCTTTGAATTCGCCTCTCCTTAACCATTCCTGCGTTCATTCCTGATCCACTTGAGGTTCTTCCAGAAGTTTTCTTTACTTGCAGCTATATTTATGCATTTTCCACATGTCTTGCCTTCTCATCTGGTCCTTCACCTTATATTCTTTTTTTTATATTTTGGCACATTCAGTTGCTGCCTGATTTTTATCTACTTCTGGTTTGATTTCCATTACTGATTGTCACCGATATGCTTCTGCTAGATTAAGCAGAGAAGTCATCTTAGATTTATTCTCCTCATGTTTCAAAACTTTCACTATGTTTGGGACTTGTGAGGTCAGCAGATATCTGTGGCATCCCATGATTGCAGATCTATACATGTAATCAGTTTCATGGAGGCACACCTCTCCTTCGGAATGGGGAATATATAATCTTGGTATGCACTGATTTTTATAAATCATTTGGTGAGCATGAAACATCCTTCTTGTTTTTCTATCTAATCTATCCAACATATTTTGGGGCCAGTCAATCACTCCAAAACTGCAAGCTAGGATGGGAAGAGCAAACTGGTTTATAACTTGGATTTTGTTCCTAGATGTCAACGCTGTTTACAGGGTCAATTTAAGTCTTCTAAAGTATTCCTTACTAAGTTTTATTTGCATTTGTTCATGTTTTATTGCTGATCCTTTATCAGTTCCCAAATATTTATACACTCCCTCTTGCTCAAGTGCTTTTATATCACATTCTTGTCCCAAACTGATGTTTTCATGGTGCTGCAGTTTCCCTGTTTTAATAGTTGCTTTTGCACATTTATCAAGACCAAATGACATTCTTATATCATCTGAAAAAGTTTTGACAACTTGCAGTTGTGCTTTCAGTTCCTCATCTGATGAGCGATGCAGTTTTAAATTATCAACAAATAGAAGATGAGGAGTCTTTACACTTTGTTGTTTTCTAGGAGCCAAATTATAGCCATGACCTAAGCTGTTAAGCAGACTGCTTAATGGGTGAAGGGCAAGACAGAATAGCAACAGTGACAGAGAGTCATGCTGAAATAGCCTCCTTTGATTTTTTTTCTTGAGATAATAATTTATCCTTTATCATGGCTTAATTGCAAAGTGGTCTGCTACTGTTTCATGGTCACTTAAATGTAATCGATCAGTGTATGGCGTATCTTATACATTTTTAAGCACTCTTTTATCCATGAATGTTGGATATTATCAAATGCCTTTTTGTAGTCAGTCCATGCCATACTTAGATTCTTCCCCTTTTTACAGTTCTCCACTATGACTTTATTTAACAACAAATGATCCTTTGCTCCATATGACTTTCTTTTATTGCCATTGTGTTCTACTGCCATAATTGAGTTTTCCTCTAAATGATTATAAACTCTATCAGCATCAATTCCTGTGTTCAGTTTATATGTCGTTGGGAGGTAAGTTTATTGATGTATAATTTTTAGAGTAGCTTGCAGGTTCACTCTTAAGTAGGAGCATTGTTTTTCCTGTTGTTAACCAGGTTGGTGTCGGTTTGGGGTGTGCATATAAATAGTTCTTACTCATGGCTAAATCTTTGTGCAAAGATGTTAATACTTTTAACCACAAGTTAAGTACTGCATCTGGGCCTGGGGTTTTCCAGTTAGAGACTTTTCTTAACTTTGTTTTAATCTCTCTGGCTGTTACTTCATCCCATTTCATATCCTGAACCTTTAAACATCTTATTCTTTCTTTTACTTCTTCTATCCATTTTGCATCTTTGTTATGTTCCACAGGATCTTCATAGATACTTTTCCAAAATGGATTTATTTCTTCTATTTTTGGTGGTCTTTCAATTTGTTTTACCTTGTTTCCCAATTCTCTATAAAAGATTTTTGTGTCATCAATAAATTGCTTAATTTGTACTTTTCCTTTATATTTATTTACGGATCTTCTAGGTTTTTCTTCCTGTGCTGAGATTTTTAGTTTGTTATTTGTGATATTGCATGATCAATTATGGTCTGTTCTAATACTGCACATTGCTTTTATTACGGCTATCTTTCTTAATATTTTTGTTGATCTGTTCCCTCTTCTATAATCTTCTAAGAGTGACACTTCTTGTCTTAATTGCTTTATAGTTTTCTCTGTTCAATATTTCCATGATAGTATTCAATTTCTCCCCTTCCTTTCCCTCACTACCCTGTTTTCTTGTGGTCGAACTTTATCAGTTATTAATTTAGCTGCACAGTAATATATCCTGTTTACTTCTGTTATATTGCATGGGTCTCTATGGACAGTCCTAATTACTGTGTTCATTTGTTTTATCAAATTTCTGACTTTTTCAGTTTTATTGACCTTCTGTAGTCTACTGTTTCATTGATCTTAATATTTCTATCTATGTTTATTAAATCAAGCAACTCTTCTCTTAGCTCAAGTTTTTCTAAACTGAAATCACATTTATTATTTTCCATTTCCTATGGGCATTCTATAGAATGTTCCATAGCATCTTTCTGTGGCACATTCTCTTCAGTTTCATCCTGTGCCATCCATTGCTCTGTCATATGGGAACTCACTGGCCTATTACTCAACATTGACTCTGTCAGAGTTCCCACAGTTTCTTATTCTTTCCCTTGCTGCCCAGCTTCTAGTGAATGTTTATACTGGTTTCCAGTGGAAGGCTACAAAATATCTTCATATGGCACCTGACCAATTGCTTCCTGCTCCACTGGTTTCCCCTTAATTTGGATATCCATTGTTCTATCCTGCTGTGGTGCTTTCTGAATTAGATATTCTGCACTGAATCCTTGACTTCGCAGGTACTCCATCATCTCACTTTCGATTTCTTTAACTTCTCCATTACTAATCTCCTTTTCTTCTTTTTCTCTTTCTCTTCTTATTGTTTGTATTGTAGAGTTTTCCATGTCTGGATTCCTTTGTCTGTATTTCTCTTCAAATATCTTTGGTGCTGCACTTTTTGTATTGGTTAGTTTTGCTTTCTCCTTTGCATAAATATTGCACCATATTAAATCTTTTTTCTTTCCCATGTCCATATTTCTTCTTCAGATGTCTCCTGATCTTCCTGTTTCTCCTTACTTTGTGGACTCACTCCATCATGCTGTGATGTAACTTGTGTTAGACCTTCTACACCAAATCCTTCACTTCACAGACACTCCATAATTTCAACTTCTATTTTTTTAACTTCTACTTTACTAATCTTGTTTTCTTCATTCCCTCTTTGTGATATATTTTTTTATTGTGAAATTTTCCATATCCGGATGCAAGTGCCTTATTTCTCTTGGAATATCTTTGGGGCTGCCTTCTTTATATTGACTTATTTGGCTTTCTCCTTTACATAAATATTTCACCATATCAAATCTCTCTTTCTTTCCCATGTCCATATCTCTTTTTTATACTTTTCAAAAATCTCTAGGTTTTGTTGTTTGTATTTTCCTACTTCCTTAGATGCTTCTTTTTCCAAACAAATCAAAGTTTCTTGATCTATATAATGTTTTCACAAATCTGTTGTATTAATGAATACAAATTTTTATTTGAAGCTTCTGAGTTTTTCTTTTGAAAGTATTTTTCTTTCCTCTAATTTCTCTCTTAATTGTTTTGTATATCTTGTGTCTGGAAATTCTGGGCTATTTGCATAATAGTAACAATACATTCATTTCTTTCTTATTCTCAGTAGTCCACTTTATCATCTTTTTTGCTCTTCTTTGGCTTATCAGTTTTTGTGATTTTTGCAGACTACTACTTCCTTCTACAACAGGCAAGCCATCCTCTCCCTGGTCCTGGCCTGGCCCCATTGTAGGAATGCTTCCATATTTTGAGGATTCTACATTGTCATTTTCTCCAGTCCTGGCACCAGTGCACCTACCAGGATTGGGCAGTTTTTTATCCTGGGTCCTGTGCACCCAACTATCTTTTTTAATTTTTGACCTACTTCTGTCCATGATATATGCAATATAAACACAGTCTATATATCAGCGTCGTCTTGATGAGATTTCATCAAAAAAACATGGTCCACCTTGTGAAGGTACTCACCAAGACTTGAGGATGAATTCAGTTTCTGCAATGCTACTCTCCTTTGCTTGCTGACTTATCATCGCTCCATTCGGACCACTATATATACACTAGTACATGTAAAGTGATGTGCTTTGAAAGTAAATATCATATGTGAGCTATGCTGTAGTGTTACGTATACTCTATTCCAGAATTAGGGTTCCATGTTTAAGATTTCAAAAAAGTGCCAAGTATCTGAAAATCTGAAATATCACCGCAGTACAATGCGTCACACTACAGCTTGCAACATTATACTATGTAAACTCATGACATCACAGATTTAGTGTCGATGTTAGAATGTTTTTATCTGTCCAATGGAATTCCAATTAAAGTTACTGACTACTATCTTGTCTGTTTGCAATGTGGTAGTCAAGGCATCATTTGACTAAATCTATATCGCAGCTAAAGTCAAAACTGCCTACTATCCTCTTCGTAGCATAGCGCAATAAAGCCATGATTGCAGTCCAAGTGACCTGGATGAGTTGAGTACCAATTTTCTGGGGTTACTGATCAAAGCTGGCTCAAGTATCTTGGCCAGGATGGAAGTACAACTCAGCCCACTAAAGTTGTGCACAAGCACTTTCAAAACAGTGAATTCATGTGCTGTAGCAGGCATTGGACTAAAGTTTCAATGGTTGATGTCCACTTCAAACGGCAGAAGTCACAGTGACATTGAGGATGCTAATAATGAAAAGACAACATCGTAGACAATAATATCAACACACAAAAGGTGGCAAACCTGCCTGACCCAACCAAATGCTGAAAATGAGCAAATCAGCTAGCTTAAAAATGCATGTCCTTAACTGTATTTTCATTGTACTAGTAAAAATGATAAATTACATGCATTTCCTACGTTATACTTTCAACAGTGTTTAATTTGCCCAGGTATCTCATCACCATATATGGCTGTATAGAGTGAATGAGACTTATGTTTTTGGAAAAAAAAAGTGTTTCCTGTGCTTTCCTGAATACTTTTTCTTGTAGTATTTATGTGGACTGTGTTTTATTCATATTGATATAAGCACTTGAACATTTTAGTTAATAATGTCATGCATTTGACATACAGGCAGTTTAGTCCTTAGGGAAATTGAGAAGTATTATATGTGTATATACGTTAACACATCAGTAAACTGCACCAGCATACATTTTCTATTCTTTCTGATTAAGAAAATGAATATCTGTAACACCCTGAAACCAAGCCCATGACTGTACTTTGAAACTAAATATCATATATAAGATATGATGCTGTGTTACATATACTGCATTCCAAAACTAGGGTTCCCTGTTTACGATTTGAGGAAAAATGCCAAGTATCTGAAAATCTGAGATATTGCCACAGTATAATGCATCATACTACAGCTTGCAACATTATACTATGTAAACTCATGACATCACAGACTTAGTGTCAATATTAGAATGTTTTTATTTGTCTAATGGAATTCCAATTTTTGCCTCTGTCCATCATGTTTCATTCATTGCAGCTATCCCAGCGCCCCCGTCCATTGCTGGATCCTCCTGCTCTTCCTTGGAATTCTGCAAGTAAGCCAGAACACGAATGGATCTTAAGGAAGTCATGAAGGGTGGTGGTAGCAAACAGTTCCACTGCTGGGGGGTTTATTATGACCTACCCTAATTTCCCTGTCTCCCATCTCTGCATTTATTAGCAATGTTGGAGGGTTAACCCCCCCCCCCTCTGTGGACCACAATTCCCCACTCAAGAAGCATCTTTGGCCAATTCCCCACCAAGTTGGACTCATTCATCCCTCCCTGCCAGTGTCTTAGACACCCTAGCAGGTAATTCACCCCAGGTCATCTGGGCCATGGTTAGGGGGTTACCCCTGTTAGCCACAGTGAAGGCCTGGAATTACATTTTCTTTTTATATTATGAAAATAAATCACTAAATTCCTCTGTCCAAAGTTAAGACTTTTCTTACAGCTTTTTCCTCCCTCTGTTATGGATGTGGAACATAAACTACCATAATTAAATAATTATGTTCCCGTTCTGCTTGTGTTCCATTCTCTTTTCCCTTTTCTGTTACTGTCTTGTTTTCTATTTTAAAATGACACAAACTAAAAAACTAAAAAATCCCATCAAGTCCGAAAAAGTCACAAACACTGTAGTTTGAACTGTTTAATTAAGCGCTTTTCGTTGCTGCTTATACGGCAACTTCTTCAGATTACAAAAAACAAGACAACAAAACATTTAAATCCAAGAGTAAAATCATGTGGTTTAAAAACAGCTACACTATTGCATGGCATCTCATTAATATTAAAACATTAAACACATGCGGTCAAGTGCAAGACAAATGTCTGTCTTGTCAAACTTCAACGATCTAATAAGATACTTTTCTCATCACATATTAAAACTTCTGATTTAGCTTATTTGAGAGTAGTACAACTCGAATTTATATTTAAACCCTGTTGTAACATTACTAAAAGTATTTAGCTAACACACCTCGAAGATATTCAAGTTTGTACTAATAATCAGTTCTGCTACAAAGTGCTCTGCTTCACAGTGAACTAATTGACTCAGACGGACGGTGTCTATTTAAAATGATCTTGTTTACTGATCTTATGCTTGAACAATGGTCCCAGTGTAACCATAAGGCAAATGGTAGTCGAGCTGGAAAACCTGTAACTTAATTGTAAATAGAAATTAACCCAATTTTGCAAAGTTACTCCAAAATTAATGGTAAAACCAGGTGGTAGCTTATATATGGGGTTTTTAGAAAGGAATAATTTTCATATACACTAAACTAAAAATTTGTAAAACCCCCACTCGATAATAAAATAAATAGACTCTACCTGGCTAAGCTTTTAAGTTTAAGAAGGCAAGCAATGTTACACGACTCATTCAAGCCTGGTGGTTAAAAGGCGTTAAGTCTAATCTGCCAGGCTAGTTCACGCTCTTCGAGTAGCCAATTCATAGGTCCACCCCTACTATTTGTGTGGACTTGTTCTATTACTTTAAACTTAAAGATATGACTCTCGTGGGTCATAATGTGCATTGCCAAGGAGCTTTCAAATTTTTGTCTACTTATGGCATAGGTGTGTTCGTAGACTCTTTCATGTAGTCTACGTTCAGTTTTTTCAACATAAAATGCTGGACATAGTTGGCACTTAGCTAGGTAGACTACAAATTTAGAATTGCAATGAAATTTACATTTCAATTTGTATTTCCTCTTATTGATACAAAAGGTTTCACCTATCTCCATATATCTGAACATACTGCAACACTCACACATAGTCATACCAACAGATTTGCAAAAGGGAATACTCTTATTCTTTTCAACCAAACTTTAAAGGTTGGCACCCCTACTAAACACTATAAAGTGGTGTTGATCGAATATACATGCAGTATGTTACTTGACATTATTTTAACTAATACATTTTTTCTCTTTAATGATATACACTATTTACAAAAGTGAGGGGTTGCTATGGGCTCACCCTGTGGTGCCAGTTTGGCAATTTTGTCATGGCATTCTGGGAGAAGACATATGTCTTCAACAATACCGACCACAGTGGGAGCCTATTGTTTTACACCCGCTTTTAGGATGACATTTTTGTCATCTTTAAAGGTAACATACTGCAAGCACAGGAGTTTGTTAATTATTTGAATTCAACTACATAATTCTTGAAGTTTACTTTCAATTTTAATACAAGTGAGATTGACTACCTTGATTGTAAATTATATAAGGACACTAGTAATCATAGATAAGTGTCCAAAATACACCGGAAGGAGACATGCTCTAATTCTTTCCTCCATTTCACAAGCTGCCATCCCTTCCACCAAAAACGATCTATTGTGAAGGGACAATTGATTAGGGCAGCTAGAATTGTATCTTTGGATATAGATTTTAAGGCTGAATGCATTCTTTTGGGTAATATGTTCCAACAACGAGGTTATCTAGAGGATTTGATTGAGTCTCTAGTTAGAGAAGTTACCCATAAGAGAAATATGGGTCTTGTAGTACCACTACTCAATAACAGACCCATTTTAGATGACACACTTCAAGAGAACAACTTGGCAGATCCTCTGTCTGATAAGCCCCTACAGCCCTTTGAGCATGTATATTCGATCAACACCACTTTAGACTTTACTTCAAGTTTTATTACTACATTTAATATTAGTAGTACATTAATCCGGTCTATCCTATATAAAAATTGGGAACTTATTAGATTTGATAGGACTTTACTTTCGGAACACAACCAAGTTCCCTATGTAGTGTTTAGGAGGGGTGTCAACCTTAAAAGTTTGGTTGAAAAGAATAAGAGTATTCCCTTTTGCAAATCTGTTGGTATGACTACGTGTGGGTGTTGCAGCATGTGCAGATATATGGAGACAGGTGAAACCTTTTGTATCAATAAGAGGAAATACAAATTGAAAGGTAAATTTCATTGCAATTCTAAATTTGTAGTCTACCTAGCTAAGTGCCAACTATGTCCAGCATTTTATGTTGGAAAAACTGAACGTAGACTACGTGAAAGAGTCTACGAACACACCTATGCCATAAGTAGACAAAAATTTGAAAGCTCCTTGGCAATGCACATTATGACCCACGAGAGTCATATCTTTAAGTTTAAAGTAATAGAACAAGTCCACACTAATAGTAGGGGTGGACCTATGAATTGGCTACTCGAAGAGCGCGAACTAGCCTGGCAGATTAGACTTAACGCCTTTTTACCACCAGGCTTGAATGAGTTGTGTAACATTGCTTGCCTTCTTAAACTTAAAAGCTTAGCCAGGTAGAGTCTATTTATTTTATTATCGGGTGGGGGTTTTACAAATTTTTAGTTTAGTGTATACGAAAATTATTCCTTTATAAAAACCCCATATATAAGCTACCACCTGGTTTTACCATTAATTTTGGAGTAACTTTGCAAAATTGGGTTCGTTTCTATTTATTAAGTTACGGGTTTTCCAGCTCGACTACCATTTGCCTTATGGTTACACTGGGACCCTTGTTCAAGCATAAGATCAGTAAATAAGATCATTTTAAATAGACACCATCTGTCTGAGTCAATTAGTTCACTGTGAAGCAGAGCACTTTGTAGTAGAACTGATTATTAGTACAAACTTGAATATCTTCGAGGTGTGTTAGCTAATTACTTTTAGTAATGTTACAACAGGGTTTAAATATAGATTTGAGTTGTACTACCCTCGAATAAGCTAAACCAGAAGTTTTAATATGTGATGAGAAAAGTATCTTATTAGATCGTTGAAGTTTGACAAGACAGACGTTTGTCTTGCACTTGACCACATGTGTTTAATGTTTTAATATTAATGAGATGCCATGCAATAGTGTAACTGTTTTTAAACCACACGATTTTACTCTTGGATTTACACGTTTTGTTGTCTTGTTTTTTGTAATCTGAAGAAGTTGCCGTATAAGCAGCAATGAAAAGTACTTAATTAAACAGTTCAAACTACAGTGTTCGTGACTTTTTCTGGCTTGTTGGGATTTTTTAGTTTTTTTTGTTTTCTGTTTTATCATTCTTTAGAATTTAGTCTACCCACCATTTTGTACTAAACATGTTTGACTCTATGATTTTTTTTCATCTGTGTCCCTGCTGACTGTTGATCATCATTCCCCCTCTCAACCAATCAGTTGATTCATTCCCTCATCACTGGAGGACAAGGGATGGCTGCGAGATGCCTTTATTTAAGCAGCAAACGGGGATGAATGATTTTTTTATACACCTTGCAACTGCTGTACTTGCCTGATCTGTCTTAGGTTTGTCGTGGAGCTTTGACACCCTCTTCCATGAATGATGGAACTTCACATGGCTAATCTGCCATCCTTGAGGCTTGCAACCCTCCCCCCAATTTCTCTTATATTTATGGATTTACCCTATTGAAACAAGCACCTATTATGTATTTCATCCTCTTTCCCCCAGAAGGGTGGTAATGAAGGATACTGTGCCACTCCTCCCATCATCCTTTGCCAGCACCAACAGGTGTCCAAACCACAATTTAAACTGAAGCTACCTGGGTTGAAGTCAGGGATTTATCCCAGGGCATCACTATTGCTGGCCTCTGTATACTTGCTTTGAGTGTTACTTTTAAAACACCTTTTTCATGATGTTAAAGCAAAGACATTCATTTCAGAATCACAACACTAATGAAATATACCAACGATGTTTAAAGAGGGTCTAATACCTCTATCTGTCAGTTATTTTGGCCTTTGTAAATTGCACTGGAAAAGACAACCACCATCCCATACTTGTAAAAATGGTACTTGTCTCAAATACATCATGGGGGGGAGAGTCTCCATAAATTTCCCACAATGCTTTCCCAATCCCAAGTGTAGCTGTATTACTGTTCAGAATTTGGCTGTGTAAGAAGAGTGTTATACAGCAGTTCCTTTCTCAGAGCTGTAGTTTGAACTTTTTTTTTTTTTGGTTTTATATTTATTTTTATTTTGGATCTGCAGCTGGGCTTACTTTTCACATGAACAAGCAGCACACCGAAGGAACAGGTTAAATTCTGCCCTTGGTTGACAGAAATGACGTGGCAGCATTTTAGCTCATTACATTCTGTAGCTTGGAATTTTAACTTCTGTGCTTTGATTATTGTCTTTACAATAACTCATAAGTTATCATATTTTGTATGTATCAGCTGTTGAGACATTATGCTGTGAGAACTGATTAACTAAATATTTAAATGCATGCACTGAAATGCTTGATATATATCTTGTTACAACATGTTAAATTCACAGGAAGCAGTGTTTTAACATAATGAATATTTTGGCAGGCAGATTTCTTGAAAACCTTAAAAATAAGTCACGTTTAATTTTTGAAGCAAATCACATTGCAAATATACTGATCAAAATTTTGTTTTTTATTAATTCTGTAAAAATCTGGCTGAACTCTTGATAAAGTTTATACAACCTTCCTAAGTCACTTTTTGTCTGTCTCTATAGATAAGGAAACATCCAGCAAGTACATGTTTTTAAAGATCTTTAGATCTGGAAATGATGTGGCCAAAGGCAGCATATGCCAAACATGTGGTGCACTTTTGAACCCTCAAAGTCACGCCATCTGATTTTCAGTGATTAAGTTTCCAGTATTTGTTCTGAAAAAAATTATTTTGTTCAGTAAGTTTATACCAAAGCCTTGCTATAACAAATGCATTCAAACAATGTCAATACATCTTTGCACAAACAAAAGCTGTTTATGCCTTCATTTTTCTTTAAATAAATACAAAGAGCTCTAGACACCTAACAGCAAAGGTTTCATATATCCCAAAGGAAAAAAAAAATCCTTGACTATATTTGAATTGTTTTTTATTTTAAACTGCTTTGACTGAGTAGATTGTACAAAATTGTACTGCACATCTCCATGGCCATATCTCCATCTTAAAACATTTTCTGAACATATATGGCAATCAAATAGAACCCATATCTTATCCTGAAGCAATGTGTCATCCTGTAATTCAACAGCCTAAATTGTCTATCCTACAGTGTAAATGTGGTAGTCAACCACCAGAAATTCAGTAAACGAGTCTGAATTGCACATACAGTGGATATAAAAAGTTTACACACCCCTGTTAAAATGCCAGGTATTTGTGATATAAAAAATAAGACCACAATAAATCATTTCAAAACTTTTCTCACCTTTAATGTAACTTATAACCTGTACAATTCAATTGAAAAACAAACAAATCTATTAGGGGAAAAATATAAAAAATAAAAAAAGTACAATATACTGGTCGCACAAGTGTGCACACCCTTAAACTGATACTTTGTTGAAGCACTTTTTCATTTAATTACAGCATTCAGTCTTCTTGGGTAGGAGTCTATCAGCATGGCACATCTTCACTTGAAAATATTTGCCTACTCTTCCTTGAAAAAGTGCTCCAAATCTGTCAGATTGTGAGGGTATCTCTTGTGCACAACCCTCTTCAGGTCACCCCCACAGATTTTCTATTGGATTTAGGTCTGGGCTCTGGCTGGGCCATTCCATAACTTTAATTTTGTTCTGGTGAAGCCATTCTTTTGTTGATTTGAATGCATGCTTGGGGTCATTGTCATGTTGAAAGGTGAAATTCCTCTTCATATTCAGCTTTCTAGCAGATGCCTGAAGATTTTGGGCCAAAAGTGACTGGTATTTGGAACTGTTCATAATTCCCGCCACCTTGACTAAAGTCCCAGTTCCAGCTGAAGAAAAGCAACACCGAAGCATGATATTGCCACCGTCATGCTTTACCATGGGAATGGTGTTCTTTTGGTGATGTTGTGTTGTTTTTGTGCCAAATGTACCTTTTGGAATTGTGGCCAAAAATTTTAGCCTCCCATCTTGCAACCCTACCCCACAGCCCAGACATAAGGAGAATATGGGAGATTGTTGTCACATGTAGTACACAACCAGTACTTGCCATAAATTCCTGCAGCTCCTTCAATGTTGCTGTCCATGTCTTGGCAGCCTCCCTAACCAGTTTTCACCTTGTCTTTTCATCAATTTTGGAGGGACATCCAGTTCTTTGCAACGTCACTGTTGCCTCTACTTTTTGATGACTGTCCTTACTGTGTTCCATGGTATATCCGATGTTGTTGCCTTTTTTGTACCCTTCTCCTTTCTCATACCTTTCAGCAATGAGATCACTTTGATGCCGTGTAAGCTCTCTGCAAACCATGGCTTTTGCTGTAGCGGGCAACTGAGTACATGCCAGCAAAACCCTACTAGGACAGCTGAACTTTATTTGGGGTTAATCAGAGTCTCTTTAATTGATGGCAGGTGTGTACCCAGGAACACTGAATGCTGTAATTAAATCAAAAGGTGCTTCAACAAAATATTAGTTTAAGGGTGTACACACTTATGGAACCAGCTTATTGTACGTTTTTTTTTTATGTTTTATGCTTTTCTTCCTAACAGATTTGTTTGTTTTTCAATTGAATTGTACAGGTTATAGGTCACATTAAAGTTGGGAAAGTTTTGAAATGATTTATTGTGGTCTCATTTTTTTATATCACAAAACACTGCCATTTTAACAGGGGTGTGTAAACTTTTTATATCCACTGTAGAAGTCATGGCTGACAGCTTACCTCTCAGTCTCTTAGAGCAAGAAATCTGGAGAAAAACTAAAATAATGGGGAGAGGGGGCAAAAATCAGGACAGATTTTGAATATAGCTCTTATTATCTTAGAAATCTGCTAGAATAGGATTTGTGTTAGCATACTTTTTCTGAAGGATACGAAGTCTGAAACTCAAATGTACGCCATTATTTACTGACTTCAATTTTCGATTTGCTGGAAAATCACAAATTTCATGAGGCACTGAGCAAAAATATGAAGCAAAAATCTGGAAATTCTGTGAAAATCTGGACAGTTGAGAGGTAGGGCTGGCAGCAGCTCTCGATTTGTGAACTCAGCACTCATTTGGCAGCTTGAAATAGTGCGATGTTACCAATACACACTGTCAAGTATTTTTAATTCTTCCTGCTTAAGTATATCTGCTGAGCAATAAGGAAATACTGACAGAAACAGCGAAAGGTGGTTTACACCTAAATAGATAAGCACAAGTACCAGCTTAGTAGAATGCTGGAATTAAATACACACACCAACAATAGAAAGGAACAATAAACAGAAGCAGGAAAGAAAAAGTAGTATAATAAAAACATTCATTCCTTACATATACAATACAGCACATGCTGTTTCTGAATTCTACATATCTTATCATTCATTCACTGGTATACTGCAACTGCTCCAGGTATGTCCTATTATTAGACCGAGTTTAGACAGACAGGCAGATATATAGGCAGGCAGACAGACTGACAGATCAATCATTTAAGGTACATATGAAAAGACTGGGACGGGCACTATGATCATAACCAAGTTTTATATTTAAGACATGGATGTCAAAAAATTAATTCTGAGAGCAGGCTGAAGTGAAGCAATACAAATAAACGGCCAGATACATAGATATACGTGTTCACCTACACATCTGTATCTTATTTACATACATAGGTGTGAATATGTATCTGTTTATAGAATACATATGGTGGTGTTCTGGTAGTTAATGAGCAAGTTTTATGATGGGAGGCTAAATTTCAGTAAAAAAAAAAATCTTTGTTCAAAGAATTATGCATGAAAGGCAGGTGAGGCTCATGTAAATCTGATGTAAAGCCCTAACACCTCATGGATCAGGTTGAAGCCCATTAGTAAAGAAAAAAAAAAAGAAAAAAAGGAAAAAAAATAGCCTTAAGTTAGAATTGCCATTTGGTCTATCATAATGAAGTTCACTCTTAAAGCATCTCTACTGTGAGTTAAACATGCTACAGTGATTGACGTTCCCTGCAAATTCCTAGAATGTTTAGAAAAAACGTCAGCTAATTTAATGACCTTGGTAATATTTTGCATACTTAGAATATCACTACTCAGCAAAGACTAAGATATATTATAAAATGTAAAAGGTCTGTACATCCCACTCATTTACTAGAGACAAGTGTCACAATACACTGTTTTTGGGAGTATCTGCGATTTTTGAGTTTGTATGCTTGCATGTATTCATCCTGTTTTATTGCGATGTCAGAACAGACTGCTCTGTAATTATATCAGATGTTTACTGCAGTTTTTGCTTTTGTTTTCTTACTCTCCCTCTTTCTGTCTTTCCCAGATTTTTTCATGGCAATCTTATTTAAATAACCTTTCATACGGTTCTAAAAGTTTTAATTTTGAATAAAGAATACATCTTGTGCTCCTTGTTGTAAGCTTCATAGATTATGTTACTGTAGACGTTTTGGTACTGTTTGAATAAAGTATGATAAGAGCTAGAAAACATCTGTAAGTATCCTCATCTGATATTAATTTATAACTGACACCATAAGCACAAAGAAAAAAGGTTGGTTTACCATGACATAGAATGAGGATACAATAACAGGGTAGGTTCATAGGTTCATAGGTAGGTACTAGGTTATCGGCCCAAGGGCCTAAGTAAGCCTAGCCAACAAGGTTCCCTGGCTTACGCCACCCAAGAAAGTTCATTTCCTGTGCAACTGTTGAGCAGAGCCACAGAAGTGATCCCCGGGGTGTATTTCCTATTTCCCATCCACTCATCAAGATTTTTCTTGAAGAGTACTAATGAGGAACTTTGCTTGACATAGATGGGTAGCTTGTTCCAGAGTATGGGAAGTCTCTGGGACAGGAATTTATCCCTCCAGTATGTCCTGTTTATTGTGGTGACAAGGTTTAGGTCCCTAGAGCATGTAGCTTGGAGGGATTGGGATTTCTTTAGGTGTAGCATGTCCAACAGCTCTGGGTTTAACATAGCTTTATATGTTAGGCAGAGATCTCCTTGGAGTAGGCAATATGCTACAGAGTAAAGCTGGAGTTTTTTGAGATGGTCAGTGCAGGGCATCTGTTTGAGGCCAGTAATCCTCTTTGTCAGGTACTTCTGTGGGCTTTCAAGCTGCTGCAGATGTCTTATGAGCTACATTCCAAAAGGGGCATTGTACTCTATAATGGGTCTAATGAGTGCCGAGGAGAGGGGAGCAATGACCTCTTTTTTCCTGGATGAGAACCCTTTTGTGATGAGGTGTGCACATAGAAGGATTTCCTGACTACTGTGGGGATATGATTATCAAAGGAGAGACTACTGTCCGCCTGGGTCCCAAGGTCTCTTATCACACATTCAGCATTAAGTAGACTGCCGTTTATGTGGTAGTTTATTGGTACAGAGTTTTTACCAAAGGGGATGACAATGCACTTTTTGGCAGTGAGCTTGAGGCCATGCCTCTGGCACCAGGCATCTGTCTCAGTGAGGCCCTTCTGTAGGATGTCCACATCTTTTGGGTACTCGACTATGGCTCCTAGTTTGCAGTCATCTGTGAACTTTGCCAGCCACAGGCCTTCTGTGTTAGCCTGTATTTCAGAGAAGTAGATACCAAACAGGAGAGGTCCCAAGACTAAACCCTGTGGTACTCCACTTATCACTGGTTTGAAGTCAGATTTGGAGTCTGCAAGTTTTACAGTGTGGGTTCTTTCAGTGAGCCAGCTGGCAACTCATCTTGTGACCTAGGAATTTATACCTAGTTTAGTGAGTTTAGCTATAATTACAGAATGGGGGATGGTGTTGAAAGCCTTGTTGAGGTCAAGATAGGCTGTGTGAACCACCTTACCCATGTCTACAGCTTTGGTGACTGCCTCAAAGAAGTCGATCAGGTTCAGAAGGAATGATCTGCCTTTCACAAACCCGAACTAGGTGGGGTCCAGAGTTTGGAGGCTACTAATTTCTTTGTTTATGAGTTCCATGATGATATGTTCCATGGCCTTGCAGGCCAGGCTCATCGGGCTAATAGGGTGATAGTTCCCAGGATCAGTGGTGGCTCCCCCTTTGTGGAGTGGAATAACTGTTGCTGTGCATCAATCAGTGGGCACAAAGCCTGATGTGAGACTATGATTGAGCATGGTGCTTAGGTGGGGAGCCAGTTAGTTCTGAAGTTCGTGTAAAACACAGCCTGGGATGTTGTCCAGTCATATGGATGCTGTGCTTTTGGTTTTAGAGAGTGCAGCTTTTACTTGCATAGATGTGATTACAGAAACTCTGCATTCTTCCTGTATAGATATGGGCCCTTTAGGGAGAGAGAGGGGGGTAAAGTTAGCACTGAACCTATCTGCCAGGATGTTGGCAATATCAGTTGGTTTTGTAATTTTCTTGCCATTGTGCTGTAACTCAGAGCAGATATGGGTGTTGCCATTGAGATTCCTGACATAGCCATAGAATACTTTTTGGTTGTCCTTAGAATCAGTGTCAATTTTGTTTTCGTAGCTAGCTTTGGAGGATCTTTTAGGAAATCTCAGCTTCTTACTGAGGCTGACCAGGGAGCTCCTCCACTCATGGGATTTTACTCTTTTTTGCAACAGTTTCTTCCTTCTGTTGTAGAGTTTGTTTATGGCAGGGTACCATCAGATTGGCTTCCTTTTTTTGGAGGATAGCATCTTGGTTCTGTTTGGGATAGCACAATCCATGCACTCATGTAAGTGCTTATACAGTGCATTCATGTAGGATTCAGCAGTCATAACTGTATTGTCCATCTGCATGGGTGTCATGAAGTTTACTACTTCTGTCTTAAGAAGCATGAAGTTGGCTTTGGAGAAATTTTTTACAGTGGTTTCCTTAATGGTGGGTGGGGCAGGATGCGGATAGCTAGGGTGATTAGCTTATGGTCGGATCTGACCAACGAGGAGTTGACTTCTGCTGCGGAACACCAGTCACTCATGTTGGTAATGACTTGGTCTAGGATATTGTTGCTGCAGGTGGGGGTGTGGATAAGCTGATTCAGGACATTGGAACTAATGAATTCCAGAAAACTTTGAGCGAAGGAGTTGGTACATGAGTAGTTTTCCCAGTTAATGGTGGGGTAGTTGAAATCACCCATTATTAGTGTGATGGTTGAACCCTAATATTTTCCAGTATATCAAGAAAAGAGGAGTGGGCATCCCGGGGCATGGTGGGGGGTCTTTAGCAAACTACAATTTGGATTGCAGTTTTGCCCAGAGTTAGTTGCACTTGGATAATCTTGTTTGCATTATGCTGCACAACTAGCCTGGAGGTGTGAATATCTTTAATGAATATGAACACACCTCCACCTTTGGTGTTCTGGTCCAGGTTAGATGGCCAAAAAGTGTGGTATGAGTTATAGCCTGGTAATGCAGGAGTTCTCTCTAGAGCTTTGAACCAGGTCTCATACACTGCACAGATATCAATGTTCTCCATTTTAAGGAGTGCCTCGAGTGAGTGCATTTTGAAATTTAGAATTCTAGCACTGAGTAGCATTACCCTCAGTTTTTGCATGCCTGTTCCTGTTACAGTGGTGAATTTGTCATTTGAACCTTGCCTAAAAAAGGCACTATAAGGGTGGCAAGACCCTTATCCAGTATCCAGAATTCCAGGGCGACAGGTGCAGGCCATCTCTGGCAAAGCATCGTGGTCTGTCGACCATGGCATCCCAGGCAGACAGATACTGGATCCCATTAGAATGACACCAGAAGCTCAGCCAATTGTTGAAGTCAATCATTTTGTCCTTGTACTGCGGTATCATTCTGGGCAATGGCAGGATGCTACTCAGGGCTAGGGTCATACCTGCCTGGGCTACAAGATCAGAGAGCTCTTCCATGTCTGTTTTCATGTAGTCCAGGGAGGTACGTCATTCACACTAACATGAACAATGACAGAGTCATATTTGTACTTGCTGTGGAGTGACCTGAGTGTGTAGGTTATGTGGCAGATCCTGGTACCACACAGTCAGCAGATGGTAACCTTCTCCTTGCTTAGCCTGGTGAGTGGGACATCAGTGTGCCTGACTATAGAGTCACCTATGACTAGTGTGTTGGGTACATTGTTTTGCCTTATGGGCTGTGGTTTATTGGCACACTGGGTCTGTGGGCTATGTGTCATTTGGGTTGAGTTGGGGGGTGGAGGTTGCATTCGTTTCTGCTTTGGAGGTCTCTGTTGCTTCAGCAGATTATTATTGAGAGCCTCTGGGAATTTTTTTGTGTTTCTATGTTTGGATTTTGGTGGTGTAGGTTTAGTGGGACTATGTGATGAGTGTGGTGTGGTGCAAGTGTTTACCTTCTTCTCTTGACTGTCAAGTTCAGTCTTGGTTGGAGAGAGCTTTACCTCCAGTTTGGCTAGATAAGTGCATCTCTCACAGGTTGTGGTGTTAGGTGGTAGGAGGAGATGGTTGTCTGTGTAAATGAGGCAATTGCTACATTGCCCCAAGATGCCCAGATTCATCAGATAGACAGGAGAGAACACTGGGAGCTGACCCTTGGACATGCCTGAATAAAAAAACTACTTTCCTCTAGACAAGTGAGGAAAGTGAGTATAAGAGCTATTTTTCTCTAGGCAAGTGAGGAAAGTAAGTAGAAAAACTGTTTTCCTCTAGGTAAAGAGGAAGGTTGAGTGCTGTAGTAATTTGTAGCTTATTTAGTGCTAACAACAAGTTCTGAACAAGTGCTGAGCATGAATATGCACATTCAAGTGCTAAAACTAAGAATCTGTACCCGGATCTTGTGGAAGACAGGCTACCTAGTACTTACCACTCCCACTGATAAGCTAGAATGCTTTCCTCCATTACAAAAAGACTTGGGGTCTCAGAAGCTTAAAACAGTCCTGGATACAGCAAATCTGTATCTGGACTAGACTAGTTACAGGAAAGAGGGGAAACAAGTGCAAATGTGGGTTTTTAAACCGGTAAGTTGAAAGAGATGGAAAAACTGCCAAACGGACAATAAACGACAGTTTCTGGGCCAGAAACTACTCTTGTGGTAGATAGGATACCTAGTGTTTATCACTCCCACTGATTAGCTAGAAGCCTTCCCTCCAAAACAGAAAGGCTTGGGGGGGCTCAGAAGCCTACAAACAGTCCTGGATACAGCAAATCTGTATCTTGACTAGACTAGTTACAGGAAAGCTGGCATACAAGCTCAAACACAGGCTTTTAAACCAGTAAGTTGAAAGAGATGGAAAAACTGCCCAAATGGCCAATAAACTACAATTTCTGGGCCAGAAACCACTCTTGTGGTAGATAGGCTACCTAGAGCTTACCACTCCCACTGATAAGCTAGAAGGCTTCCCTCCAACACAGAAAGGCTTTGTGGGCTCTGAAGCTTACAGACAGTCCTGGTTACAGCAAATCTGTATCTGGACTAAACTAGTTACAGGAAAGGCAGGAAACAAGGTTAGAAAAATTTATATTTTGGAAAGTGGGAAGGGAAAAAGGAAAAACAGAAGATAATTCAAAATGAAGGCCCTAAGTGGCTTGCCCTTCACAAATGTTCTTTCTGTATTAGGTAGAATGAGCTAGTGACACTAGAATGGAATGGAGCTGGGATAGAGCTGAACAGATCCCTGCTGGAAAGTCTTACAGGTGTAAGTCAGACTCCAAATAATAAGTCCATCTAGTAGATTTCCCACTGCCAATAGACATGTTCATTAATATAATTAATGTTAACTTAATCATTAACAGGGATGTAGGCTTTATATGAACTTTCATTATCCAGCCTCATAGAACCATCTCATGTTGACTGACAACAGAAATCCGATTGATAATATATGGTAGAGATGTAAATATATAATAATGTTGCAGGCAGGACTCTTTGCATGCCCAGATATTGGTGACGATAACATGCTCTAGAATTTACAAAGAAATTCTTGATAACTCCTCCAAGGTCCCTTGAGCTAACTAGTCTTCAACTCTAAGAATTCAGTGTTACTAAAATACCTGTACACCTGCAGAGATGACAGATACCTAAAAGAGAATTGGCAGCACATATTTTCACAATCAATGCCTAAATCTCCCCTGTGGTATAACCAGGAGCCTGATCATCCTGTCATTCTCACTGGCACACAATGTTAAACAAAATAAAAATAAACATAAATTAATATCATGCTCATACGTTTAGGAGAAGAAAGGATAACAGGTAC
This sequence comes from Protopterus annectens, assembly GCF_019279795.1. Taxonomy (NCBI): domain Eukaryota; kingdom Metazoa; phylum Chordata; order Ceratodontiformes; family Protopteridae; genus Protopterus; species Protopterus annectens. The sequence goes on along the minus strand of NC_056745.1, from coordinate 350,435,563 downwards.
CTGATTTTCAGCCAGATATTGGCTTGCTCTGTCACTAAGCTGTGACAGTAGTATTTAACGATGTGCGGAGATGAACGTGATGCATTGTTCAATATTAACTTTAGTTATATATTTAGCATAGTTTGCATTGGAAGTAATTTATTAAATTAAACATTTTGTTTGAATGTTCAGAATATCAAACAAATGCTGGTGAAAGAATAATGCCAGCATTTGTATGCAGGAGATTGAAGTACAGCAGGGATAGAGATTTGCCATCATCCCAGTGTTGTGCAATCTCTGAGTTGTATATATAACTGTATATATATCTATATCTATCTATACATATATATATATATATGTGTGTGTGTGTGTGTGTGTGTGTGTGTGTGTGTGTGTGTGTGTGTGTGTGTGTGTGTGTGTAGCAAGGAGTGGGGTTGGGGGTGTACAGGGGCTTGCCTCCCTGCATAAGACATGTTTTATCTTAATTAAATTCATTTAGTTTCTTTTGTTAATTGTCATTTGTATATTTTGAACATGTTTATGCTCAATTAAACATAATAGATACTTAATATTCAAGCCCAGAAGAGATGACCCAGTAGTCAGAACTTGGGGTCAGACATAGACAGCAAACTAGCCTTTGACCATCATGTGTCTACAGTAGTAAGGAAATCATTCTATGCTGTGCAACTTATCAACAAAGGTATGACATCTAGGTCCAAGGAGGTCATTGTTCTACTGTATTCAGCATTCATCAGACCTATCATTGTATGCACTCCTTTGGTATGTACCTTAACCAGGCACATCCAATAACTGGAACATCCACAGACTTTCCTCACTAAAAGATTAAAGGGGTTAAGTAACACATCCTAAACATACTACCACAAGGACCTATCCCTATATTCTGTTTCCTACAGACTGTTTTAGGGGATCTATGCTTGGCAAAAAGGCATTGTCAGGCCCCACCCTGATGAACCTTCTGCATTCATTCAATGAAGCAATTTGCATTCCTTAAGTAAAGGTTTTAAAGGAACATACCCATTTAATTTAGTTTCTGCTTTCTCAATAAAATTATCCAAATCACCACCTCTGTCATTTAATTTAAAACACTGTAATACTAAAAACAAAAAGTGTGACCCACATTATCCTGAACATGTTTAAATAGTGCACTAGTGGGATCCCTATGTCTAATCTACCCCAAATGTTCTAATAAATGTTTTCTTAGGGTTCTACTCATCTTTCCCATATAAAAACTGCCACACTGATGATGGGTTTCAGTAGGAGCTTGGCACTCTAGAGAATGATTTGTTTCAACATGGTTATTCATCTAGTGATTTTTTTTAGAGGCCAAGGAATTAGTAATCAGTAATATATGCTCTTTAGATAAACCATATTTTTCACACAGGGGTGCTAACACTAAGGTGAAAAAGAAGAAGGACTCGAGTTTTGTTAGACCAGTCCTTACATTTACTAAAGGTTTGTGATGTAATATGTAAGAACTGGCCAATATTGACTTCGGATGATACTGTATTAGAGATCGTTGGTGGGTCGTCCCACTTTTGTTTTAAAAATGGGATGTCATTAACAAGACAACTTTGTTATGTTGATAGGAGAGTTGATATATCCTTATCTAATAGGAGAGGCACTTTTGCTTGTAGGAATTGTGCAGCATGTCATTATATTTCAGTATTAAAAGATTTTCAGTACCCGGTTACAGGATATATGTTCAAACCCAGGTTTTATGCTGACTGCTCCACATGAAGATTAGTGTATCTTGCCCTGTGTAATCAGTGTGGTATTTTTTATGTGGGAAAAATGAGTAGAACCCTAAGAGAACATTTATTAGAACATTTGGGGTACATTAGACATAGGGATCCCACTAGTGCACTATTTAAACATGTTCAGGATAATGTGGGTCACACTTTTTGTTTTTAGTATTACAGTGTTTTAAATTAAATGACAGAGGTGGTGATTTGGATAGTTTTATTGAGAAAGCTGAAACTAAATGGATAGTACTGCTACAAGCGCATAAGATCCCTGGTTTAAATGGATATGTCCATTTAAAACCTTTACTTAAGGAACGTAAATTGTTTCATTGAATGATTGATTGTATTATATATACTTGTGCTGTTTCTAATATATTTGTCTGAAGAAGTGCCTAGTTGTTGGGCATGAAAGCGCTAAACGTCTGTTATTATTAAACGTTTGTGGATTTTTTGCTGTGTTTGTCCAGTGATTTTTGTTTTATACTTACTGGCTTTTTGGTTGCTGGGGCTTTACTGCTCCTGATACATTTGTTTTTCTTGAACTGAACAGGAAATGTATCTCTGGTTTGGCACCCATGTCTCTAATGGACACAGGCTGCCTATAAATGATTTATCTCTCAGGCCCCTGCTTGTAAATGTTTATCTCCCAAGCCCCTTCTTACATTTGTCAAGGGTACCGGAACTTGTCAGAGATTCGGGATGCATGGCTGGCATAAAAAAGACCCCACTTTTTGTTAGCATAGTATACACCCATGGATTATGAATCTAAGCTTATAGCACCTTTTTGTACATTTTCAGTTCACACTCATAGCTCCTTATGGCATCCAGACTTTTTTGGGTCTGACTTCTTTAACTAAGCAACTTATCAGCTAATAATAGTCAGGATTAGAAAGTACAATGAATTATAAATAAAATGGCACTAAGATTGTTAATATCGGGTGTGTTGCAGTAGAGAGAATAATTTATATTTGTCAATTATTATCTATAGTTTCATATTTATGTTCATATTTTTTTAACTCGGACTCTTACATATTATTGAGGCATATGATGTAATATGCCATGGTGGGAGACAGATACATTTCTCAATTTGTATCACACTATACATGAAATATTGCTAGTTTTTTAGTTGTTATAAAAATAAAGAATATTTCCTCTGTACTTAATACTTCAAAAACCAAGGGACTCGTAAACTGTTACATGATATCAGGTGAAACTTTGGATATCAGTAAAAAAAAATTATCTTTGATATTTGCACTGTTAAGTTACACATCTTGAGAGATATCCAATGCTATTTATATTGTTAATTATTCAATTAAACATATATTTTCATATTTCTGTAAATATCTCAATAGTCATACATTCATAGGTACATTGCTTACTGTCATGGGAAATCTTATGATGGTTAACAAAAATGTTCTAACAATATGCATCCAGGCTGTACAGTTTCCAAGATATGAGAATTTGTCTGTGAAAGTTTAGCATAAAATATATTTTTTAGTTTGTGAACATTATACTAGAGTATTTATAGAAAGAGTATGGTTGCACTATTATCATATAAAGAGGACGCCTTACTGATAACATTGTTATTTTTGCAATTTTAATAGCTTTTCCTGTTCACATAGTATTTCTGTTTATCTACCTTATGCTTTTTAATTTTATTTCTAAAAAATGCTATATAATGCAATCTGTGTGTAGCTGCTAGAGGTGTGACATTCCACACTAGATAGATGTTAAAGAGTTAATACCAACTATCTATCTATCTATCTATCTATCTATCTATCTATCTATCTATCTATCTATCTATCTATCTTATATACAGGAGTATGAACATTTCACCAAGACAGGAAAATATATTACTTCCACTAATATACCTCGTGTAACATAACATTTTGAGTGTATGGAAGGAACACTGCCTTAATTTCTTCATGATTTTTATACTTCTGAATAAATATCTTGAAGCATCATTGCTGTAGTTCAGCTCAAGTACAAGCCAATTTTCAGTATTAGAACACATTTTCCTTAGTTTGAAGCCTGACGTTGCATTATTAGAATGTACTGCAGAGGTTAAGCTAGTATATTTAATATTCACAGAATGTATAAAGTTCTAGTGAAGCTGCAAGAGGGTATAGAGGACAAATGTATTGACTGAGATATTAATACTACATAAAATAAGGTGTAAGAGTCATTATATCAAAAAGTGGTCACATAAACAAAGGAGTAAAAAGTAAAATGTAATAATAAGAATGCAGAGAAAAAATCCATCCCAGAAACTGCTTCTAAATTAGAAAAGAAAAAATCAGTGCTATTTGGCATTGAAACTGACTTACCAGGATAGCTATGAAGTATCATCTAGATGATTGGGATATAGGTGGCATAGGTTTACCAGACATAGAAATATATTTGCATTCATCCATTATTAAAACAATATCATTATGGCTAAATACAAAATATACATCAAAATGGAAGCTAGTTCATGAGAGAATCTGGTTAAAATCAGGATTTGTAGTAGCAAATAAGTATACAGATTTCATACCAAACAATTTTCTATGGCTGATGAAGGAATATATGATGATACATAAGAATAAAAATATAAGTTCCAAATACATTACTTATACATTAAAAATTTTCCAAAATCTTATTAATAGCAATCCTGATATTAAAGCATGGTCATTTCTTTTATATCCAGTAGCGTACACAAGGTAATATAATAACATTTAATATGGAAGTAGTCAACATGCTTAAAGAAAAGGGATTAATATATTGGCATCAATTGGTAAACTCTGGAAAACCTCTGACAATAGACCAGATTAAACAGAAATTAAACATGGAAGATAGTTTGTGGTTACATGTACAAGAATTAAGACAGTATATATTAAGCAAACAAGAAACAATGCAACCATCAATAAGACAAAATGTTCCTAACCTTATAGAACATATAATATTACTAAAGAATCAACCCATTACTGGAAAGGGATACTTATCATCTATTTATAAAACAAAAAAAAATAAAAATGCATAATAATGACAAAATATGGAATTATTATAGATCAGTTAATGGACATGTGCCAAATGACAGAGATAAAAACTAATTCTTCTCTCTCCAAAGCAGACATCACTTTCATTACATTGGAGACTTTTTACATGGCAATTCATACACAGATCTTATGTAACCCCTCATAAAATGGAACTTATGTTTAAGATAAATATTGGCTGCTGGCGATGTGATTTATCAATAAAAGCAGACTGGCAACATGTGTTCTCTTAATGCCATTTGATTAAACCATATTGGGATAAAATAAATTATTTTCTGCAAATGGTATTCATTGATAAATTCCATATTTCCAAATCTATTATTTTTTTAATGCACCTGTACCCGACTGTGTGCCAAGAACAAAATATGTAATCTTATGGACTCTCCTAGCTATTGCAAGGAAGAACATTACATCAAACTGGAAATCCAAAGCTTCTCCAACTTTTAAGCAATTCATGAATATGGTGTCAGCAGTATCGCAATTGGAAATGAACACTATTAAAGGAAGAACTGAAAGAACTACATCATTATACGTAGCATGCAAAAAGTAACTGAAATACTGGAGAATAATGACTGCAGCAGATTATAATCAGGAAACAATTGTATAGAAAGTCAATTATATGTCAACAATAGACACCCTTGTAAATACTTTATTTTGGTTTTAATGTTTAATATCTGTTTAGAGGTTTTAGCCTACCTTTTTAAATAATTTGTAAATACTTAATTGTCATAAATAACCTGCATTCATGTTTTCTTATTTTTGGAAATTAATAAAAATATTAAAAAAAAAAAGAAACTGACTTACCAAATCTTCCCAGTACCCAGTCACAACAGATCAGAACAATGACTCCTCTGAAATCAACAAGTCCTTTCAGAACATGAGGAATATGGCTAGACCAGTCACTTCATTTCCATATAACCATTATGAATCAATGAGCCAAATTAAACTTCTTAGTTTTCTGTGTCAACCAAATTTCTCACTTCTGCCCTCCTCCCACCAGAGCTGCTGCAGGCAAGGGTATACTTTTCACCCACCTTGAATACAGTCCCTTCTTGTGTGTCTTCTCTTCTGTCACTCAGCTCTGTACCCTCTCTATTTAAATTTGCTGATTCATCTCTAATTCTTGATGGAATGAACGTCGTTGCCTATCTCAAACCAAGGCTACATTATTCCCAGTTCAAGACATAACAAATCTCTTCCTTGGCTCCATAATTTACAAGTTACACCATTGGAATACTGCCTTCTCTCCTACAATGTATCTCCTTTCTATAACGTCAGCTTACAACCACAGAAGCCAAGCCAAAGGTGGACCATCTCTACAAACACCTATCAAATTGTATTCTTCCAGCTACAGCTCCTCAGTCCTAGTCCCTAAATTATAGCAGACACTCCTTCAGGACATTGTGTAAATCTCTGACTCCTGTTAATCATAACCCAGGCTGAATCTGCAGTTGCTTTTTTTTTTTTTTTTTTTTTTGTGAGCAGTGCTCTACCCCTAAAAATTCAAATAAACAAAGAGTAAAAGGTTGTGCTTAGCAAAGAGGGGTCAACTTTGTATCTAGATCCAGAAAGATAACAGTGCTAGTTTCTAAAGAGAAGCATCAATATAAAAGATAAACAAGACAGGCTCAGTTGTGATTTTTTTCTCTTTTCTATTTCTGTCTGTTGCAAAAGAATGGAAGCTGAGTGTTTTTAAGACAAGCATTTAAATAAATTAAAATATTTTAGTTGCACTAGTTCATTATAGCAGAAAAAAGTTAAACTCTTGTTGCCAGATTTGTAAAGCAATGCACCTCATATTCCTAATTCTGTGGTGAAATATAAATTGAATAAACGCAGAAAAAAGAAATAATATAAATTCTGAAGCCATTTTATTACTGAGTCTGTGCATCTATATCACCACCATCATCATCAGAGACTACCGATACTCTGACATCAAGTGGTACGAGTTCTACACTGTCACTGTCACGATCACCTGTGATAATAATCAATAAACACAAGCAGGAGAGAAATAGTGGGCAGAAATGATCTAAACTAGGTTCTACACACTCGTGTTGAACATTTCATATCTTAAAGGAATGCAATACATTTTACTCTCCCTTCAGACTTACATCTAAGTAGTGGTTATTACAAATCAAACAAAGTTTGTGCTCACCATATGCAGGTGGTCTTTCATATCGTAATTCTGATGTCCCCGGAAAAAGGGGAAGGTAGTGGAAAGAAGGCTAACAAGCACCACAATGCAAATGACACAAGGACAAGAGAATAATGCTCTGCTTATCATCCCCAAAAGAAATATCTCATAATCAGACTGACCATTCCCCCCACAACACAATGTCTGTTGGAGTCTTCTCTCTTCTATGGCACACATCTCAGTGGTTATAGATGGAGAATTAGTAACACATAAAAGATGTCTAGAATGGCATTAAATGTGTTTATATATATATATATATATATATATATATATATATATATATATATATATATATATATATATATATATATATATATATTTATATATGTGTGTGTATATCTCATTCATGGAATTCCTTTTTGGGACGCACTTCACCTTTAGTCAAAATCAGCACCAAAATCAAGAAGACTCTGACTCCTCTGCTGAGCTGTCTGCATCTCTGACATTGGAGAAGAAATTTAGTCAGAGGTGATAGCATAGCAGGACCCTCTCCCCAGTAGCAATCTGTTCTTGTGCTATGGCAGCTGCCTTCATGTGTGCCATTGTAATCATATCAGTAGTGTGGTGCAGGACTTGATTGTATTTTCTGGCCTGGACAACCATTGTGTTTATGTCAGTGAGCATGTGCAGCCATACGCTGTTTCTGTTAGACAAATGACTTCTGCATCTGTCAAGCAGGAAGGATCAATGCTAGTGTAAGACTTCAAATGATGACCTTGTTCTCAACATCACTGGATGGTTGCTTTTGTGAAACAAATGGTCTGGGTGTCATAATCCTGTATGACATGAAACAGAAAAAAAAGCTCATTTGTAACACATGCAGAAAGTATTTTCCTCAAACAAAATCAGTACACTAATTCTTAACACAAAACAATCGAATACATAATGCTCATTTTGGACTATAGACAAGCTAAGAGACCCCACCACACCACCATCAAAAAAAAAAGAAACATTAATATATTAGCATTGCATCCATTCTATTAACATTTCTGTAATGAGAACAGTAGTTGTGTAAATGACTCCTGGATGGCAGGATTATTAATGACTTCATGCTACTCAAGTTAGAAGTGACAAACTTCATGACACCCATGCAAACATGGGAACTGAAAGTTCGACTGCTGAATTCATCACTATGGCACTGTACGAGCACATCCACTTTGCATGAATCATGCCATCCCAAATAGAACCAAGATGTTCTCCTCCAAAAAAAGGAAGCCAATCTGGTGGACCCCTGCCATAAATGAACTTTACAACAAAAGAAAGAAGCTGTTGCAGAAAAGAAGAAAATCCCAGGATGAAAAAAATTCCCTTACCAGCTTCAGTAAGAAGCAGAGATCCCTCATAAAATCCTGCAAAGCTAATTACTAAAATAAAATTGCTAAAGATTCCAAAGACAACCACAAGGCATTGTATAGATATGTCAAGAATCTAAATGGCAATGCTCAGATCTGCTCTGAGCTACAACAGAATGGCATTAAATATACTGATCCCAAGGATATTGCCAATATCCTGGCAGATCAATTCAGTGCCAACTTCACCCCCCTCTCAACCCCTAAAGGACCCATCTCAATACCAAAAGATTGCCAAATTTCAGTAATAATGGCCACACAGGTTAAAACTGCACTCTTTAAAGCTAAGAATACAGCATCCATGGGACCAGACAACATCCTGTGTACTACATGAACTACAAAATGAACTGGCACCTCACCTAAGTGTCATGTTTAATCATAGCCTCACCACAGGCTTCATGCCCACTGACTGGCACACAGCTACAGTTATCCCACTCCACAAGGGGAGATCCAACTTATATCCTGGGTACTACCGCCCCATCAGTCTGACGACCCTGATCTGCAAGGCCATGGAACATATTATCATGGAACTTATAAACAAAGACATTGGCAACCTTAAAACACTGGACCCCACCCAGTTTGTGTTCATGAAGTGCCAATCCTGTCTCCTAAACCTGATTGACTTCTTCAAATCAGCCTCCAGAGCTGTGGACAAGGGTAAGGCGTTCCACAAAGCATATCTGGACATTGCCAAGGCCTTCAACACCATCCCCCACTCTGGAATCATAGATAAACTTACTAAGCCGGGCATTAATCCCTATGTCACTCGATGGGTTGCCAACTGGCTTATTGACAGAACCCACACTGTAAAAGTAGCCGACTCCAAATCCAGCTTCAGACAAGTGACAAGTGGAGTACCTCAGGGTTCAGTCCTGGGACCGCTCTTGTTTGGCATCTACTTCTCCAAAGTACCAGGCCAATACTAAGGGACACTGGCTAACAAAAGTTCATAGATGACTGCAAACTGGGAGCCATTACTGAATCCCCAAATGATGTGGATATTCTACAAAAGGGCCTTACAGAAACAGATGCTTGGTACCAGATCCATGGGCTCAAGCTCAGTGCCAAGAAATGTATAGTTATCCCCTTTGGGAAAAAAAATGTACCCGTGAATTACCACATAGGTGGCAGTACACTAAACACCGAAAGTGTGATAAGTGATTTAGGGACACAGGTGGACAGTGGTCTCACCTTCAATAACCACATCGCCACAACAGTCAGGAAATCCTTCTATGTGGTGCACCTCATCACTAAGGGCTTTTCATCCAGAAAAAAGGAGGTCATTGTCTCACTGCATTCATCCCTCATTAGACCCATTATAGAATATAATGCCCTGTTTGGTATGAACCTCTCAAGACATCTGCAACAACTGGAAAGGCCACAGAAATACCTCACTAAAAGAACCACAGGCCAAAAGCAGATGCCATATGCTGACCATCTAAAAAAACCTGCAGCTATACTCTGTTGCATATCGTCTACTCAGAGGCGATCTCTGCTTAACATACAAGGCCATGTCAAACCCAAAACTGTTGGACATGCTATACTTAAAGAAATCCCAATCCCTCAGAGCCACATGCTCCAGGGATCTAAACCTTCTCATCACAATGAACAAAACATGTTGGAGGGATAGGTTCCAGACCCAGAGACTCCCCAGACTCTGGAAAAGGCTGCCCATACATGTCAAGCAGAGCACCTCTTTGGCCCTCTTCAAAAGGAACCCTGATGATTGGATGAGAGATAGTAAATTCACACCGGGGATCATGTCAGTCACCCTGCTAGACACGGATCCAGGGGAAGTAAATATTGTAGGAAGAAATAGCCATGGAATTGTTATAGCTAGGCTTGTATAGGCCCTAGGGCCAATAGCCTAGTATCAACCTATGAATGTATGAACCTATAAAATTCAAAGTCCAACTGCCCAGACAATTTCCTTTGGTCTCTCCACTGTTATGGAAGTCACCATGGGACATCTGAGAAACCTAACACCTCCATTAACTACACATGTACATCCTCTTGGAGTTGATAATAAATACATTACAGTTGTCTGCAGTAACTGGTGAAATTTCAAGGTCAAATGATAATAACATATTGTGACGTTACCATACTAACTGACATATGTGCAGTATACCAGCAGTGAATGAAAAAATTGCATGCATATCAAAATTCTTTTTTCTGTTGCATATTGAAATACATTAAAATATAAACATGTAAGCAGTTTATAATGAGGACAGACATACCTTATGAAATATGCAGTGATTTGTAGAACAATCCCCTCCAACGTAACTAGCGGTAATGGTCTGTCTCTGTTAAAACAATCTCCCTTCCTTCCACTTCCATAGCTACACCATTACCTTTATAAAGTATAGATTCAGCCCTCTGACCACAGTGAATATGCAAACAAGGTCTGAAATCATTAGCATTCCTGAATAGCAAAAAAAAAAAATCACTTGGTGTAGGGGATGTAAACATAGTGTAAGTATCTACACGATTACATGCACATGCCCTAGATTTGCATGGAGGAGCAATGACACTTATTAGCTGCTAATGGCTTGCAAGTGTTACTGATTGCTTTGATAGTACAGCAAGCAATACTGAAGAGACTCTTGTCTCTGGAATGTGTGTATCATGCAGAGTACACTTAAAATAAAATGTGTAAGCACTTCAAGAGCTATGAAAACAACATAAGCAACACTGATATTCTTGTTCCCTCAAGAGCTATGAAAACAACATAAATCTGCCTGAAATGTTAGATAAATTGCACATTGAAACAAAAATGCAAATAAATGCCGATGACATTGCATTTCTTCAGTTACGTTAAGAGTAGGACAAGATGCTCAGAAAATAAAGAGAAGAAATAGGTGGCAGTGTTGACAGCCTTACATTAATATGATGTGGGCTATTATTAGCCTAAAGAATTTGTGAATATCACATTGAGCGGACATGTTCAACCAAATGAGTAAGGATCATTTGCTGATCCTGTGCTGGTAGCAAAGAGGGATAAGAAACATAACTAGGTGTCTTTATTGCACTGAATCTAGAGTTCAAATCCAGATATAGTGTTGCCTGACACAATTAATGTATATTTCTTGAGCATATGATCAAGTTGTAACATATATATACCTAGGAAACTTCACAAGCCTGCCTTTTCATTATTATTCCCTGATATTTGTTACTACTGCCATTTTTTGTGTGTTCCTAATTTGTACACGTTTTAGCAAAGCACATTATTTTTGGCAGTGTTTTGAAGCAGTGAACAAGAGAGTCCATTGCCCAAAGTACAAACTGAGAAATGTAATTTGGCATGCCATCTGTAGCGCATTTTAGACTGGTACATGTGTGATTTGCTACAGCACTCTGAATAGCAGTAAGAGAAGAAATTCCTCATCTCACTTAATTATCAATGTAGCACAGTTTATCGAAATTGGAAAGAGGATGCGGGGTTTGAATAAAGCTTTTTAGCATCGTGCAGCTTGTTATGTAGGCAGCAGATATAAAAATGCACCTTGTGTTTTGTTGTGTGGAATATAAATTGTATATATATATATATATATATATATATATATATATATATATATATATATATATAAAACCATGTGGGTTTCCTCCGGGTGCTCCAGTTTCCTCCAACGTTACAAAGGCATGCATTTGGAGCATTTCTTCCCAGTCCTCTGCTAAAAATTGGCTCATTCCAAGTCGGACTTTCCCAGTTAACAAATGTAAAATAAATAAATATATATATATATATATATATATATATATATATATATATATATATATATATATATATACATACATACATACATACATGCATATTTATTTATTTAAATTTTTTTTCCAGTGGAATTTCCACACTGCTTGCAGAGTGAAAACGGGGCTCACAGGTGACAGAAAGAGTGAATAATTTCATTTCTGTAATCTATATTAGTGCAAACAGTTTTGTCACCGCTGCACTGTAATACTACTGAGTAATATATACATGATGTATACCTCTTTCTGTGGCACAAGCTGCAAACTTCGTCACTTTGGACCCATAATGCAGTTGCCATGTGTTCAGATTCATACTGTGTGAAGGCAATGTGGAAACTATTACTCCAGATTTATGACTTACTTTCATTAAAACTTTATATGCTTTTTTGTATTCTTTGCCTAGTGGACTTGGTCACTGCTGAGCAGCATGCAATCAAGCTTAACTGCTTAAGGAAAAAAGGAAAAAATTTTATGCGGGCATCCTCCTGTAGTGAAAACAGGTTTAGCTGCAATGAGCAGATGTCAGCATTCTAGACTGTACTGAGTGGGAAAAATCCACCTCATATGTAACCGCCTCTGTGGCACAAGGTGTAAGGGCACTGACTCTGAAGACAAAACACAGATGAACCAGGGCACAAATCCAAGTATCAGTTATTTTTACAAAGGGTGTCGGAATGCAATTTTGTTAAATAAATTTGTTAGAGTCAGACTGTAAAAATCATTGAGTTATTCAAAAACAAAGTCAATCAATAACAAACAATAATGCAGGAGAACTCAAGTATCTTATACTCTAATGTACATTAGGAGGCAAAAAAACATACACAAACTTGTACAGAATTTTGTCTGCTTTATTGACAGAAGACTCCATCTTTTATACATGTCACTATCAGTTTTGCCCACCTCACTGACGTGGTCAGTGACAGGGTCTTTACATCATAGTAACTTATGAAAAAGTGCTGAGATGGTGTTTTTTAAAAAGTCTTTTTCCCATGAGAATGTTACAGCCTTGCAAGCACCTGGTCAGTCACAATGACCTCCTGAGGATGTAGCCAATTCAAGGCTCTTAGATTAGTTCAATACAATGGGTGCAGTTCTTCTTAAAATGCCTTCCTTTGTTCCATGCTCTGCCAGCTGGACACTATCTCTGATGGTGCGCACAAGGCTACTCTTCTGGTGGAAGCAGGAAGAAGATACACATGCGAACAGATTTATTATTTTCTAACTTTGCAAAATAATCTTTACTTGAAAGACATGAGCCAGGCTGTGCTTGAACGCTGCCAAGGCCAAATTTCTGATTACACTGCAGCTTATGCTTCAATCAATAATATGCAAGTTTATTTCTACTATTATTCTTAGTAAAACAGAATTAAATGCATTACATATCATACTACTTTTCAGTCTTTGTTCCCTATTATAGATTTAAGTACATTTATTTCTATCTAAAGCACACATTTCTCTATATATTTGACCACACAACTTATATATGTTTGAATGTTTCAATACACATTCTCTTAAGCAGCATATATATAAATATATATATTTCTAAGCAGCATGTATGTAAATATATTTTTTGGGCAGCACATACGTGAATATATATATTTTTCTAACATTCTCCCTCCTGTTAATGCATTTTATTCTATTTGAAACATAAACAGTATTATTTTGTTTCTTAGCCTTTTCCTTTCAAGGACTTTCAGCTAAGTAAGTCATTTGTTTTATATTTCAGATAGGCTTTCACTTGGTATCAACAAATTTAATTCCATATCTTGGTACATAGTTTCAGTCACTGATACATCAACTAAGTCTTTAACTAATTTTTTCACACAGGGTATCCCGCAGCAGACACATGCTCCAATTATGAGCAGTACTACACAAATTGCAATCAGAATGTTCATAAGGACCGACCCCCACCCCCCAAACAGATTCTGGAAAAAGTTCGTCAGTGGGTTTGGGCCTGGTTCTGCCATTGCTGACACCTGCTGTATTACCTTCAGGTGATCATTGATTTTATGCTGGTTGTCTGGAATGTACGCACAGCATTCTTTTTTGATAAGCGCGCATGTACCACCTCTCGCCGCTAGGGTGAAGTCGAGAGCCATTTGGTTCTGTAATACAACTGTTCTCATTGCATTCATTTTATTAGTCACAAGTTCAAGAGCGGAAAAAGTCGCATTGCTCATTACTTTGAGGAGTTTTGACAATTTCCTCAGTTCCCAAATCGATTTGACTGCTCCGTAGGTTGGGAATATCCCAGCCCAGGATATAACACTGTCACCCAAGTCCATATGGGTCAACTTTTCTTTGTCCTTTACTGCTGAATGATCCTTCCAGCTTGCCTCAATCTTACCCACTGGATTAGCAGGTTTTCTGACTGTATTTTTGGCTTGCTGAGCTACGTTTCTCACATTACGTATTTTACCCAGGGGCAATTTTGCAGTATGTCTTATGGCTGGAACCAGATAACCCAAAAAACAACTGCCGGACCAATTCTCAGGTAACCATTTATAGGCCTTTTTCCCACAAACAAAATAACAGTTTTCTACTTTTGTACTGATGCGGGTTAACCCTGAATGAAACATTTTCTTATCTATAACAGATAATTGTCTATATATTTCAGGAGTTTTTTGCACATCTCTCAATGTTGTTTTCATCAAGCTTAAATACGAACCATAGTTCGTGCTACAACTAGTACCTTGGTCTACAGGTTTTATATAACATTTGTAAGACACAGTTATGTTACAATTACTCCAACCAACCTGGAGTGTATCATTTTTAACAAAACAAACAATTCCTTTTTGAGTAACAGGCAAATATAATGCCACTTTGTCTTGTGATCTCACAGTGCCTGTATCAAATAATAGGTTTTCCCAAGTTTCATTTATCCCCAAGGGGACAGCAGACATCAAAAGTCCTCCATATGCTGTGGGTATTGCAGTACAAACCCAGCAATTTGAAACGTTCATAGTCTCTACATAGACTCGTTTCATAGCCAGGTATGTGTTAAAGTTTGGGTGCCAGTCTATAGCCAGTCCTTTATCACGTTTTATTAATTTCACTTCTGTAGTTATATGCAAGAAAAACCATAACAACAAAAAGGTTACTACAAACATAGTTAATAAGTGTATGATCAGTAGGCCAGTGAACCAATGTCTTTGGGGTTGTTTCGCATTTTTATTCACTCTGCCTCTGGCCATCCTGTTCCTGTGGTATGTCAGTTAAAAGCGTTTATCCAAGCTAAATTCCTTGACAGGTTTACAGTGTGTCAAATGAACCCAAGATGATCTCTCAGCAATTTTACTGCAGTAGGTGTTGCCAATAGTACCTGGTACGGACCTTCCCACTTTGGACTCGCCCAGTTCTTTCTTTTTATGACTTTCAGCCAAATCCAGGACCCCGGGTCAGCACGGCCTCGGTTTTGCTTCTTGTTTATCTGAAAAAGAGTTCAACTGCAAAACAGTCTTATTTGTTAACAATTTCTTCATATAACTAGCTAATGAGCCATCGGCCTCTAGCTCTGCAGGCATGAGGGTCTTCCATTGTGGCACACAATATGCCCTTCCAAACACTATCTCAAAAGGGGTCAAGCCCTTTACATTTGGAACAGTTCTCATGCTCAGCAGTGCTAAAGGTAGACAGCAAATCCAAGTCTTTTGAGTCTTACTCATTAATTTTCTCAACTTGTTTTTCAAAATTCCATTGTACCTCTCCACCAGTCCTGCTGACTGAGGGTGATAAGCACAATGGTTTTTTAAAGAAATCCCAAAAATTCTCCCAAGCTGGTGTATTGTCTGGTTTACGAAATGTGTTCCATTGTCACTATAAATTCTTTCCGGTATGCCAAATCTAGGAATGATTTCTTTCACTAGGGCTTTTGCTACTGTTGCTGCATCCGGATTCCTGGTTGGAAAAGCTTCTACCCATTTTGAAAACATATCTATGATCACTAAACAGTATTTTTTCCCTTCACATTTATTCAGTTCTATGAAATCCATACAAATAGTATGGAACGGATAGGGTGGTGTTGGAAAGCTCCCTCGCTTCGGTTTAAATGCTCCCTGTGCATGATGTTTGCTACAAATATGACATGTTGCACAAAATTTGTGTATAATTGTAAATCCATATGTTTGGAATGTTTTGTTAACTAACTGTACCATCCCCCCTGTTGAGACATGGCTCTGCCCATGACTCAACAAAGCTGCATATCTAAATAAATTAGATGGCAATATGGGCTTTTTCTCTTTGGAGATGTACAGTCCCTCTTCAAGGATTGCTCCTCGTTTTATTCACTTTTGCTTTTTTGCTTTTGTAGCTAATGTCTGCATTGTTCTTAACATTTCTAAATCTAGAGTCTCAGAAGGTTGTAGTTTTTCATTTAAGAGCACAGTTTCTGGGTCTGAGGCAGCTTGCTTTGCAGCTGCATCAGCCCGAGCATTTCCTTTTGAAATTCTATTTTGTTGTTTGGTATGGGCTGCACATTTACAGATAGCTATTCTAGTGGGTAACTGAATAGAATCTAACAGGTTCAAAATCAATTGTGCATGATTAATCGGCTTGCCAGTAGATGTTATTATTCCCCTGTTTTTCCATTGTTGTGCAAAGACATGCACTGTAGAGAAAGCATACTGACTGTCAGTATATATGTTAACACATTTGTCTTTTGCTAGAGTGCAAGCACGTGTCAAAGCTATTAATTCTGCTGCTTGAGCTGACAGGTTATGTTGCAGGGGTTGTGTTTCTATGATTTCGTCATCAGTCACTACTGCATAACCCACTAGGTTTTTTCCTGTAGGACCTTGTCTACAGGACCCATCCACAAAAAATGTCACCTCTGCGTCGGCTAAAGGTACATCAGTAAGATCTTGTCTGGGTGTGGTTATTTGTTTCATTTCCTGTAGGCAGCTGTGTGGTGTGCCATCCACAGGAATCGGAAGTAATGTCGATGGATTTAATGTTGTGCAACGTTCAATTGTTATATGGGGTTGACTCAATAGTATGGTCATGCAAGAAAGATGTCTGGCAGGGGATAAAAATGCTATTTTTTCTTGCAGTAAAATTATCGCAACTGCATGAGGTACTCTCAACGTGAGAGGATGAAACAATACCACTGAGGCTGAAGCTTGCACTGCCATAGCTGCTGCGACTACTGCTTGTACGCAGAGTGGTAATGATTGCGCCACCGGATCTAACTGTGATGAATAGTAAGCTATGGGGCGTTGCTTGCCGCCATGTTGTTGCGTCAGTACTGACGTCATATATTCCTGCCTACAATCTACGGTTTGAAAAAGTCTCTTATGGTAATTCGGAAGCCCTAGAACTAATGATGAAACTATTAGTTGCTTTAGTTTGCAAAAGGCTGCTTCTGCTTCCGGAGTCCAGTGTAGTGTCTCTTGTGCTGCCATTGGTGCTTTAAATATTAAATCAGCCAATGGAGCCGTTTCTAAAGCATAATTCGGTATCCAACTTCGACAAAAATTAGTCGTTCCCAAGAAGGACATCATTTTTTTTTTGGTAGTTGGTCTAGGTGCTTGTAAGATTGCTGTTTTTCTATCTTCATCCAATGTTCTGCCTTCTTTGGATATCACATATCCCAGGTATTTAACCTGTTCTTTCCAAAGTTGCAATTTATGTTTATTTACTTTATGCCCTTGCTCAGCTAAGAATTTCAACAATGCTATTGTATCTTCCCTACACTGCTGCTGGGTAGGGGCTGCAAGCAGGATGTCGTCTACATAAAGTAGTACTTGGCTGCCCCCTGGTGGAGAAAACCCCGCCAGGTTGCTAGCCATTTTTTGTGCGAATATTGTTGGACTTTCACTATATCCCTGTGGTAGTCGGGTGTACGTATACCTTTTGCCCTGAAATGTAAATGCAAACCAATGCTGGCTGTCAGGGTGGATAGGTATTGAAAAAAACGCATTGCTAATATCTACCACGGTGAAATATTTTTGTTGCGGCTTTAAATCATTTAACAAGGTATGTGGATTTGGCACCGTAGGTGCCCTTGGTATTACCGCATCATTTACAGCCTGTAAATCTTGTACCATCCGCCATTCCCCGTTTGCTTTTTTTACAGGAAATAGAGGAGTATTACATGGTGAATTTAGGGATTCTACCAGTATCCCTTTTTTAAGTAATGCCATTATGATAGGTTTGATTCCCTGTTCCGCATTCTTGCTCAAAGGATATTGTCTTTTCCTTGGTCTAAAGGCCGATTTTGGTGTAATAACTACTGGCCCTGCTGTTCGAATAAGTCCTACATCTGATTTTTCTGTTGACCAAAGAACATTTGGTATTTTGCTCAAAGCTTTTTTTTCTTCTTTTATCAAGAACGCCAGTCAGCTGCCTTCACTCTGTTGTAAGTGTACAGCTGGGCGTGCTTGCGTTAACCAATTTAGTTTTTGTTTCTGCACTCTTAAGTCCGATAACTCTAAATCAGTTAGTCTCTCCCATTTTGTCACTTTGTCACCCAAGTCTACCCACCTAACATTCTTGTTTTTGGTTAGGCTAACATGTGGTAGTTTATTGGATTTGTACAATTCCAAAAACTCCTGAGGCAATGAACAACTTGCTACACTATTGCCCTCAGTGTTCCAGTATAGAGTCCGTAGTATTAGTTTATTTGCGGGATTCCTGAACAATTTTTGTTCATATTCCTTATCAGGTTCTGATGTGCTACAATAATATAGGGTACAATGTAACAAATGTTGCCGATCAACATCGAGGGGAAGCACCTTGCTGGTGGCTACATTCATTAGTTCCTTGGTCACTGCCCCTGGACCGGTTGTAACCAGATCCTGGCTGTACCAATAATAGGCCTCACCCTCCGCTTGTACTACAAAAGTATCAGTTTGTCTTTGTGCCTCCATACCGTTCATGGTAGGGACTACTGCTATGCCAAAAAGTTGCATAAGATCTCTTCCTAATAAGTTCATGGGGCATTTTGCAGAAAGTACTATTTTACTTTTCTGGGTCATACCCGAGACGGGGTCAGTTATTGCTATATTATGGGAAAGTGGTTCCCTGTACAGCTGTCCGTTTGCTGCTTTCACTAATATGTAATCAGGTGACTCAGAATGTTCCGGTAACTTTGAAGGATGTATCAAAGTTCGTGATGCTCCTGAATCACACAAAAATTTGACTTCTCTCCCTTCCACCAGAAGTGTAACTTCCGGTTTCGTGTCTGCTAAATAGAGCTTTAAGCTCAGTAATGCCAAATTTAAAACTTTACTCTTCCCAACTTTTACATCCGGTTGCATGTCATTTGTTTTTTCTAAGGTATTTACATTATTTCCCTGCTCATTAGTCTCTCCTAGTGACTGCTGAACAGTATAACTGCCATTTAGTCAATCTTCATCATCCTTATCCTTTTTTTTCACAGGTGCCTTGCTCCTGCAGTCCCTTGCCAAATGTCCCTTCTTACCGCAATTGAAGCACTTACCTCTTTTCTTCCTGTCCTCATAAATTTCTGAGTTTCTGTCAGAGCGTTTGTTACCCTGAGTATTTCGCTTACCCTTTTTGGCTGTTTGTACTACAAAGACTTCCGCACCGTCTTCAGCTGTGAAGACCTGCGTTTTTTTTTTCTTTTTACTGTTAAAATGTTTTTCGGCATGTTTAGCATACTCTAACAAGGCTTGAAGCCTACTTGTTCGGTGATCTATCATGTGCTTCGTGATGAAGCTATTGATAGGGGCAATACAACCTTTCAAAAATGCATTTTTTAACTGTTGTTTATATGAGCTATTATTTTTTTGATTTTCAGGAATAGGCATGCCACTATGGTTATTAAAACATTCTAATAATCTACCATAGTATGCATTCACTGTTTCATTATCTTGTTGTACGCATTGGTTAATGCAAGTCCAGTCTGCCCTAGGTTTCCATTTTTCAGTAATGCGGTCTGTAAGACCCTTCAATCTAGCATCTAGTTCTGCGTCACTATGTGGGAGTGGCCTGTGTTGCGCGTCACGGGCATTCCAGGCGCCACAGATCATGTGCCAGTCCGGACCTAAAATTTGTCTAACTACTCTTTCTACCTCTTCCCCATTTAGGTGGTAACTCAATCTCATGCCCTGTAAATCCTGTAGAAATTTCTCAAAGTTAATTTTTGGATGGGGAATTCCTTTTGTAGCTTTTCGGATGTCTTCCGGTGTCCATGGTCTATACACTAAGAGAGTTGAGGCCTGGCCCTCCTGTCCTGCCTGCGGGTTTGGTACTTCTATTAATGGACAGATTTTCTTACTCTCATTTAATAAATTTCCGCTTGGTTGAACATTTATAAGCGTTTGGCGTGTTCGGGATCTAGTCCCGATAGGTTCTCTCACAAATGGTTGTCTTAATATCCCTGTTGTCTCTGGATAACGTGGGGGGGGTCCAGCCCGCCCTCCCGCTTCATATTCTAAGTAAGGCATCGGAGGAGGTGGTAGGGGAGGGACCGATGCTACTATTATATTATTATCCTCTTTATCTAAAAATAATGCTTTTGCATTTTTGTTTTTCTGTTCCCTTCGGTTCACTTCCTCAATCCACCTATGTGCTTGAGGAACGCCCAACTGTTGTTGTTTTTTTGCCTGACCCTCTGCGTCAGATTTTAACTGTTTCAAAAGTTTCACTAATGATATTTTATCTAATTTACCATCAAAGTCATACTTATTAACCCATTTTGAAAAATATCTCACATTATCTGCTTTTTGCAATTGCATATACTTTGCATCTTCTGTCAGGGGTGGGTCACGTGACCCTTTAGTGCATTCATTTCCCATGTCTCTGAAAGAGAAGAAAAGAAGAGAGAGAAGAAAAAGAACTGTTACGTAACCCTTTCTTTTGTACCACGTGGTATCTTATTCCCCGTATTCACAGTAGTGTCTAGAATGACTGTTTACTTTGCTTTGTTTACTTCCTGATCTATGACTTAAGATACAATACTTCGACTACCTCTCTCCCTGCTATCACAAACCTTAGCAATAGCACAGTGTAACCTGGTCCCTGATCTAAAACAAAAACAAAGAGAGGAATTCTGCTTACCCGAGCCTCCCGCTTATGTTTGATATGCTTTTTAGGATCCAGTTTTCCGCTTTTTGGCCACAGATCAGACAAGTGGACAGCCTCTTTAGACACGACAATTCAGTCGGAGGTCTTTCCTTCTTCTGCGCAGATTTCGGTGCCACCTATATATTCTGACCTGCAGCTTACCAAGGGAATTCCGGCACGATTAGGACCAAAATGTTAAATAAATTTGTTAGAGTCAGACTGTAAAAATCATTGAGTTATTCAAAAACAAAGTCAATCAATAACAAACAATAATGCAGGAGAACTCAAGTATCTTATACTCTAATGTACATTAGGAGGCAAAAAACCATACACAAACTTGTACAGAATTTTGTCTGCTTTATTGACAGAAGACTCCATCTTTTATACATGTCACTATCAGTTTTGCCCACCTCACTGACGTGGTCAGTGACAGGGTCTTTACATCATAGTAACTTATGAAAAAGTGCTGAGATGGTGTTTTTTAAAAAGTCTTTTTCCCATGAGAATGTTACAGCCTTGCAAGCACCTGGTCAGTCACAATGACCTCCTGAGGATGTAGCCAATTCAAGGCTCTTAGATTAGTTCGAATACAATGGGTGCAGTTCTTCTTAAAATGCCTTCCTTTGTTCCATGCTCTGCCAGCTGGACACTATCTCTGATGGTGCGCACAAGGCTACTCTTCTGGTGGAAGCAGGAAGAAGATACACATGCGAACAGATTTATTATTTTCTAACTTTGCAAAATAATCTTTACTTGAAAGACATGAGCCAGGCTGTGCTTGAACGCTGCCAAGGCCAAATTTCTGATTACACTGCAGCTTATGCTTCAAGCAATAATATGCAAGTTTATTTCTACTATTATTCTTAGTAAAACAGAATTAAATGCATTACATATCATACTACTTTTCAGTCTTTGTTCCCTATTATAGATTTAAGTACATTTATTTCTATCTAAAGCACACATTTCTCTATATATTTGACCACACAACTTATATATGTTTGAATGTTTAAATACACATTCTCTTAAGCAGCATATATATAAATATATATATTTCTAAGCAGCATGTATGTAAATATATTTTTTGGGCAGCACATACGTGAATATATATATTTTTCTAACAAATTTCTAATAACACTTTGATTAGGAAGGCAGACTACAATTATAATTAGATTGATTGCAAGAAATGTCTCATTAATGCTTTGTTAAATAATTTTTCTAGCTAGCATATCTCATTAGTGATTTACTTATGAAACAGTTGAAAGTGTGTAATTGTTTAAACATGACAATTATGATAATAAATGAAATATGCACTTTCATGTCTATGATGGCTAGAATACTTCAGTTAAAATAATCTTCACTCCTCATATAACCCAACTCTGTGTTTAGGATAGTATGTTTAGTAAAGTATTGACATATCATTCCCCAACTTGAATTACTTAGCGCATGAAAGTTTATCCATCTGACATACATTTACAAATAGTAATACTGCTTCTTTCATGGGAATGTATTTCATAGGACTTCCTAAAGTCACATGCACATACAGGCCTATCTGATGTATAACTCCATCTCTACTGAATGCAGTTTATCTGTAATGAAGAGAGTTGAAAGGAAACGCTCCTGTAGCACTGAAAAATAATCACCTTGCATAAAATATATGCATCATTCCTTGCTTAGGTTTTATTCCCACATTGGTTAATAACTTCTATTAGTGTGCAATTCCAGAAGTTATGTACCAAGTCATGCTATTTAACCTCCAAAACACCAAGGATAACAAGCCAAGCCATTCAACATGTCAGTGTTGACCATCTGAAAAAGTGTGAATAGGTTGAGCATCACACAATGCAAATCCTACTGCTATGTTTTACACCTTCATTACAGTTTGGTAAAATACCTTCCTCTTTGTTTGCAAAAGTCTCTCTGTGTTTTCCATTGCACAAATGCAGTTGGCATAGTTGTGTATGTTTGTGCACCAGCTGTTAAACACAAGACTGGAATTTGGCTCCAAATCAGACATAGAGTTGCTGCTTAGCATCTGGAAGCATGCCAGATGCTGAAGATGATGGTGCTAAATTTAGAGCACAAAATGGGGTGTTGTGGAGTCCAGGATATCTCTGGCACTCTTTGTGAAACACTACAGCCATAGGCTGCTGCAGGGGGACTATACTGTGTCTCAATATAATACTGAGGCTTGTAACAGAGTAGCCAAGATTATCTCCAGTGCAACTGACATCCCACACACTGGAGACAATTGTCATCACCACTATAGTGACCTGAAACAGGACAAAAAGGACCTCTTAGCTGATGGGAGGATGAGTTAAGAACTGCTGAGACACCTCAGGTGTGTAAGTACATTGACCCATTTGAATAAAATGCTATATAATGTAGAACACAGCCAAGACTGCTTTTCAAAATGCTTTCATGTCTCCTTTCCTCTTCTTCTCTATTGTACAGCTGCTGAAGTAATTGCAGTGAGCAGGTAGGTGTGCCAAGAGATGTTAACTCACCTCAGAGTGGCATAGGGTGCATATGCATCAGGCTTTTGTGTAAGCCTAATAACTATTGTAATCATATGTAATATGACAATACTGAAATAAATAGTTGTATTTATGATATCATAACAGTGCAATTGATTAATGGTACAACAGGAACCTTCCCATCATACCTAGATGTGGCAAAGGTGTATAGTCTGGATACTCATAATTGTTTCTTTTCTGAAATTATATAGTCATGTGATATGGCATGGATCTATTTCTCACTTTTTGTCTCACCCCAACCTTCTCTCTCATTTCTTTTTTGGGGGGTATGTTTATGGTTTAAAAAGTTCTTTCTTCATACATTTCTACTTACAAAAAATGGCATGCAGCACAGAGAGGTAGACTAACCACTGCAGATCATCCCACCATTCCTCCACAGGTTGCAGCACTGACATTCAGCTCTTCAGAGACCCAAGCTGTCAGCACTGCCTTCACAACCCCTGACCTACTTGTTCCATCTGCACCAGGTGACTCTGCCCTGGCTGCTGGTGCATGCTACACTCCAGGAGAAGTAGAAGTGGAGGTGGTGATTTGGTCACCTGCTAAGAGCTGACAGGGCTGGTGGAGGGTATAATGGAAAGGGACCTCAGTGCCTGAATTGGCCATGTAGAGAAGATGCTTCATCATATTGCCAAGACAATGCCATGTTGAGCACTGACAAAAGAAACTGTGACAGGAGACAATGATGACAGTTCTGAGGGTAAGGACTAGATTTGCAATGTTCTCAGGCATGACATGGGTGCCCCTCTGATGTCCCCCTACCTTTCCCCAGTCGTGGTGTTCCCCAACCTTTTGTGTCCATCACCATCCTTGTCTTTGTTTGTTCTGTATGTCTGTGCCTACTTCCTCACCTAACCTTCCTATCTAACCCTCACATTCCTAAGGCCCTTACCCAACATTCCTCCCTCTTTGAAAGCAAAAAAAAATAAAAATAAAAAACGGGTGCCCATTCTCAGAAAAAAATAATGACCCATACATAGCTCTCCACATCACCTGAGGGTCTTCTTGACACACTTGATTTGATACAATTGGCTGTACAACATTATTCTGTTGTTGTCACCTACCCTTGGTGTGGTGACAGCCCAAATTCGTCCAAGTCTATCTACAGTTCTATATTTATGTTGTGAAGACGTGGATAGTTATGGTTGTCTCCTACTACCTTCCTACACATTCCTCTAGTCTCTCCCCTGTGTTCTACCCTCTGCTTGCTCCCCCATCTTACAACTTTAATGTCAACTCTTTTTCACACATTTAATCTGGTCAAAAAACAGAATCACATAGAACACATATACAGTATCTAGAAATGGCCCTAAGAAAATCTTCTTTTTTCACTTTGCATTTGCATGGTTTTGGCATCATGCACCAATGTCGAGAGACACTGAAAGGCTCTTTATAACCTATGTTAAAACTGGGTCAGTTGTTGCCATCTCCCAAAGTAGTTCAGTTATGCTCATGCAAAGGTGATTAAACATGCTGTGCCATCGGAATGCAGAGTAAAGGCAGAATAAAGGAAATAATTGGCAGAAGTTACTCTAACTGTTCCTTGACTATTAGATGCAGCCAAGTATAACTTTATTTGTGGAGAATTGCCATACATCAGTTCTCTAAAGATTAATTTTTCACCATAGCATCAATGCTCCGATTCCAGATGTATGTCACATTATTTTACTGTGATGTTCTACTTCTATGAAAGTTTTATGACACATATCTTAATTTTTATCCAGTTAAGACCTTTAATTAACAGATTTTGAATAATGTTGCAAAAAGCATTTGCAAGACATCCATCACCATAAGGAAGATTTGGTAACGAGGAAGTATAGTATGTGATGCTAAATGGCATTTCAAGTGTTATTGCAAAATGAGATGAATTTCTGGACAGTTGGGTCTGCACTGCAACACTGACACTTATAAATGATATACAACTACATACAGCCTTGGCACACATACTTCATCATTATTTATTCTTCCCTCGTTGGAACATTAAGTGTTGCCTGGTATTGACAGATCACAATTCCCATGCATGAGCACATACCATTTCTAATGTCAGTGCCATTCATTAAGGTTTACATACCATCATCATAACCTGATGAGCCACGAATGATGACAAAAAACATTTTAAATTAATAGTCTCATTGAGACCAGGTGCTCTGTCAGCTCCCAAATAAAATTGCGAAAAGGCTTCCTTGCATTCTAATAAATTGTTGTTATCACCATTAAATTCCAACTTTTTTACATTGTCTATGACAAAAAACTGGAATTTTTTGTAATTAGTACAAATCTCTGCATGTCTTGCCCAAGAACTGGACAGTATTAAAAATGTTTTTTGTCATCCCAGAAGTAAAAAAGAATGATTGGAACATATAAGTGTCTGTATATTGTTTGAAATCTTTTCTTTTATTTATTGAAATGTGTTATTTATAACTTATGATTTTAATTGGTTTTTAAGTAGGACAAATATGATGACGTCATTTTAAAAGTATGTCGTGATTTGTTTAATTAGTATATAAATGAGTTGTGGGTAGTTAGGTTCATTTTTCTGAGGAAGTTCACATATGAAAAGTGGATGAAAGCGCTAACTTCAGTGTCTGTGACCTATGTTTTCTGGGATTTGCTACCTACACAGTGTTTGTAGTTCCGTTTTTCCAGTTTCAAGTGGTTTGGTGATTTTCATCTTTGTGTTGGAGGTAGTTTGTTTCGGATGGCTACAGAAGACATCTTACAAGACACTCTACTGAACTTATCTACACATTCAGTGCCTGCAAGTGAGTCGGACAATTCTGAAAGATTAGTCCGTATCATCACAGCAGCCATTAAGGACAGTTTGTCCAAGTTTTCCAATTCAAGTAACACCATTGATGGCGATTCGAATGGTTTGCACCAAACAAACAGGGGATTACATCACCACGACAGTGGATTAGAGTCTAGCAGACAGACGGGAGGTGCCAAAGGAGTGAAGCGTATCGAGAATGGTAGCGCAATTAACGACAATGTTTTGGAATACATTTTTCAACAGAACAATGATCCTTTTACAACGGGACAGTAAGTAATCAAAACAGAGACAATAATTCAGATTTGACAGACTGTAGAAGATGGATTTTTGATTTAGAAAAACAAACAACTAGATTTATTACGTTGGACATAGAAATAAAGTACCTTGAGGAATGCATAGTATGCAAATGCGTTCCCCAGGATCTTAGGACAGCAAAATTTCCTAATTGTGTTTCACCGGGGGATACTTTGTATTGTAAGTTGGTGGAATTGTATAATGATACTGGACTGAACATGATGCGTATTCTGGTGACACACTACAGTGAAGAACTGAGACATTTAAGGGAAACTATGGGGGATTTAGGCAAGCGTTTAAAGAATCATGCTTGTTTCAGTAATTTCCACCAACTTTACAATGGCATAGCAGCCAAAGCTGATAGACTAAGAGCCTCCATTATATTGAGAAAGCAATCAAAACTCAGGAGGGACTTAGCAGCATACAACAAGCAAAGTGCTTATAGCACGAGAGACGGGGCAATGCCTATAACAAGCAATGGTTCCAACAATGAGTATGTTACCAGTTTAGTACAACACAACACTGGAAAGGACACGATTGGTAATTCGAACAATGAAGGTGCAACAAATATGGGAGAAGATAATAATGGTGTTGCGTGTAATAATACCAGTTCAACGAGCAATGAACTGGGAAGAGACAACAATAATATTAACAATACCAACAAGTGTGGGGCAAATAGCTATCCACAAGCAGCTTCTTCTAATGACACTTCTTTTTCTGGGAATAACAACGGTCCTTTTATAATGGACAAAATGAGGAACAAAAGGACACCACAATGGTCGAATGTGACCCAAACAAAGGGGAAGGGGAGGGAGAAAGGCAAAAAGAAATGATAGTACAAAATACAAACCAATATTTTAGACTTGAGATTTTAAACTTCTCTAACATTATGTTGTCTGATGAAGTTATCTCACTGCTAAAGAAGGGTTTTTCTTTTGTACCCAATTGCAAAATGAATATTGGTGATGTTATCATTGATTTTAGATTGTATTTAAGAAAGTTGAATTTGAAATATATTATGCATGATGTTTTGCAAGAGAGGGGTGGTATTAATAATGTTTGTCATTATAAACCTAAAAAAGCAAGCACGTTTAACCCCCCCATTACAAGCTACATTACAGGTTTTTCAGGATATGTGTGAAATGAATTTAGAAAGTTAAAACTGAAACCTGATATGTACAATTTGAATCAAGGGGAATATGAAGCCTTGACCTCTCTAAGTAAAAACAGAGAATTAAGAATTATGAAGGCAGATAAGTGTAATAAGATAATAGCTATGAACACCAAAGATTATATTAATTCCATCCATGACCTTCTACAAGAAGTTACTTACAAAAAAGTGGACTTTGGGGAGATAAAAAAAAAACATTTTTGTAAGACTGGACACATTATTTTTTGATTTGTATTGTCAGGGAGAGATAGATGAATGTTACAATTATTTGCAAGTCAATCATCCAAAAATGGCGATATTTTTTGGTATCCCCAAGGTTCAGAGTAACATGGTCAATCCACCATTTAGACCCATTATTTCAGCGAAAGGGTCCAAAACAGAGATCATTTCAGTATGGCTTGATTATATTCTTAACCCCATAGTGCAGAGGTCTAGACATTATTTGAGAGACTCTTGGCATTTATTGGAAGTGTTGTGAGAATTCAGAGCATCACAAGGACATTTTTACTTTGCTTCACTGGATGTTAAATCATTGTACACATGCATTGATCAAGAAATAAGGTTAGAATATTTAAGGGAATATCTCATGCAGCAAACAGATTTTAGTAATACTAAGGTCAATACAATTTGTACATTAATGGAATCAGTATTGGACAATAACTTTTTTAGATTTAACAATCAGTTATATAAACAAACATCTAGAGTAGCAATGGGGTCAAGGGTAGCCCCGGCTTTTACCAATTTAGTAATGGCAAACTGGGAGTATAAATTCTTGACTAGACACCCTTTCATTAATGAGATCAAGTATATTTTCATTATATAGATGATTTGTTTTTTATATGGCAAGGAGAGGAAGAAAGGTTTAATGAATTTGACGATTATTTGAATAAAACAACTGAATTTTTGTATTTCAGCGTGAGTGGTTATGGTGAGACTATAATTTTTTTAGATGTGGTATTGTCATATAATTCAAGTAATAATAGCTTCACAAGTAGAATTTTTAGAAAATCAGTTTTTGCCAATCAGTACCTCCATAAGGAAAGTTTGCATCCACCTCACATGAAAAGGGGAGTTGTTAAGGGGCAGATTATAAGGCTAAGTCGCCTCACCTCAGATGAGAAAGTGTTTCTAGAACTAGACATTTTAAGATCTATGATTATTTTTAGGGGATACAACAAATTATGATTAAAAAAGATAGAACAGGAGGTATTTAAATTGAGAAGTGGAGTTGCTTCACCCATTTTAGTAAAAACTGATGAAAATTCACCCCTAGATGAAATCCAGTCTAGTACTAAGGTTGCAGAAGTATATGTTTGTGCCTTTCCAGTGCCAATAGTTAACAAAATGTGGCTCATTAAAAACGTCATTCTAGAAAAATGGAAAATAATTTTAGGCAACAAAAATTTGATAAGATACACTGGGACTAAGCCGAGGTTCACATACAAGAAAATTACAAATATAAAAAGATGTTATAACAGGGGCATGTACAAAATACAAGTGGGGATGGAAGAATTAGGACATTAGGAACATTTGCCTGTAATCACTGCAAACAATGTAGGTTCATTAGTAA
>NC_056745.1:350366133-350403633 GCF_019279795.1 Protopterus annectens | reverse complement strand
CTATTCTGCAGGAAAGACATCCCCCACAATTATACTTTCTATGTACAGAGTGGCAGAGGCCTTTCTCATCTATTTTAGCAGATAAAAATATGGACAAGTAAAGTATAGCTGAATGAATGACTTCAAATAGGTGAAGTTTAATAGTTTTAATAACAGTTCCACTGTGGCACATGTAATTAAAACCCATATTGTTAGTTGGAGGAGTTGTGTAGCTTGACGTTCAATTTTAGCATAGGGATTCATTTTGTGTGAACATTCCTGATGTCACATGACAACCATTAAATCACATCAGTCTTATCCCTTGATATGTTGCCTAAACACATGTGAACATAGCTTTGGATTTCATGATAGTAGCCATTTGTTCAGCCAATGTTGTGGTGAGTGTGCTGTTGATCATGCAACATTGATAATAGGACCAATCACAATTGTGTGCACATGAGCATACTCATTCCTTTCTTATTTGTTTATTTTTTATTTATTTATTTGACATTTGGTTATTGGGCAAGTCTGAATGGGCAAGAAACCCATTTTCAGCAGAGGCCCGAGGAAAAAAAGCTCCAATGCAAAGAAAAGGAAAAATAAAGTTTTTACATAATTAGCACAGAAATAAAACATCCGCGAAACCCATTTTCACCAGAGGCCCGAGGAGAAAAGCTCCAATGCAAAGAAAAGGAAAAATATAGTTTTTACATAAATAGCACAGAAATAAAACATTTGCGGTGGTGGTGCTGCGGTAGCGTTATCGCCTCACAGTAAGACGCTGTCCGGTTCGACTCTCAGCTAGAGCGTCTTCTGCATGGAGACATGCGTGAATGGGCGTTCCTTTGTTGAAGGTTGTGTGTCAGGACTGGCAACTCGGTACGCAAAAATCAACTGCCAATTATTAGCAGACCGGAGTTCCACTGTGGCGACCCCTAACCAGGAAAAGTCGAAAGACACAACAACAACAGCACAGAAATAAAACAGAGGAAAAAAGTAATTTTGCAGAAGAACAAAAAAGCATATGCATATATTTTTACATGGAAGATAAACGAGCAAGGCTAAGCATAACTAACATATATACATTTTTTACAGAGAAGATTAACAGTTATATTTGCAGACATAGATTTTACATAGGAAGTTTAACTAAACATGGCAGGTAGGATATATCTACAGGAGGCATGGTAGTGTTATGAAAAAGTTATATAGATAGGTGTGATGGCATGGGCGGCCACGGTGGTGCAGTGGTTAGCATTGCCGCCTCACAGCAAGAGGTTCTCTGGTTCGATCCCCGGCTGGGGTGCCTTCTGTGCGGAGTCTGCATGTCCTCCCTGTGGTCGCGTGGGTTTCCTCCGGGTGCTCCGGTTTCCTCCCACATCCCAAAGACATGTTGCAGGTGGATTGGACACTCTAAATTGGCCCTAGGTGTGCGTGTGAGTGTGCCTTCTGTGGAAGGTTGGGCGCTGGGCTGGCAACTCGACACTGTAAAACTCCACTGCCATTCAATGTGCGGACAAGGTGATCTGCTGTGGCGACCCCTAACCGGGAAAAGCCGAAAGAAGAAGAAGAAGATAGGTGTGATGGCAATAAAAAAGAGCCTGTATAATTGGTCGGGTTATTTTTGTAACTACAGAGAACATTACTTGTTAGTAGGAGTAGTAGAGAACCATAGTTCGAACTGGGGATAAAGAAGGTGAAGGAGGGTAGTGTGGGGATGAATGAAAGAATTAAGATAATTCACACATTAACTTAATTTGTTTGTGACAATACCCATTGCTACCTCCAGTGGCACAGGCTAACAATACACAGCTTTGGGGAATACATTGCATCATAGTGCGGTGTTTGCATCTGTTCTTATCTGACTGCACAATAACTGTGAAAGGTAGGAGTGCCTTACACAAGGGTAGAACATATGCCCTGCTCTGTACAAGCATTTGTATGCCATTAGGAGAATGAAAATGGACAATGCCTTGGCAACACATGTTCATGATAATCCAAACCATGAGTTCTCATTCATGGTCATAGATCAGCTGCACACCGCCAATTCAGGTGGACCAGAGTCACTCAGACTGGAGTGTAAAGAGCTCCTTTGGCAGTTGAGACTGGAAGCTTATCACCCCCCTGGACTCAACAGCTCGTTATCTATTAGTTGTTTCCTTAAACTTAAAAGTTTAAAGAGGTGATGAGTTCCCTAGTGAACAGGCGTCTCTTTGACGTCTTTTTTCAGAGGCATTTCATGTCTTCAAACCTATTTATACTTTTCAATTTTTAAATTTTAATTTTCAATTTTTACTTCTTAGCTTTTAATTATTTTTGTTATTGTTATTTTTATTTTTATTGTTATTTTTATTGTTGAAATAGTTTTTGACAATTTCGTTGAATTGTTCTTGATTATGTGGACTATTGGTTCAGCGTTCTTTCTCACATTATTCATTTTATCATTTTATTATTGTAGTATCATGAAGGTTTTATTTTAGGTTGACCACTTTGTTAGTTGACATGGTTACATTTTAGTTTTGTTAGTCGACCTATGTTCTAGGTTTTACCTTTTATAGATTTACCTTTTATAGATAGACCAAGATAGTTTATCTATTTATTTATTTTACTTCAATTTATTTTATTTATTGAAAGCATGTACGATGTAAACCTCTGAAAATGACATTCCAAATTTTGGAGCCGCTGCGCTTTGTATTAACTGGCATTCGCCTGGCATGGCATGGTTCGTTGGAGGATGGTAATTTGGTACAAACTTTTAGTACCATATTTATTTATAGTCCAGCGACCTTAATAGTCAGTTATTTGTTGCATTGGGATCCATCTTACACAGTACAAAGGCTTCTAATTGTTATGGTTTTGGTATAAGGGAGTTTATTTTGCATTTTTTATGTGATGGTTTGTATATCACAACACATTACATTTAACACCTTTTTTATAGAACGGTACCTTTAATTATCCCACTAGAGAACTAGGGGCGTGTTTGAGTTGCAAGTACTTAATGAACATTTGTAATGGCGTGAATGTTTTGATGTATCTGAGGAAGTTAGTGCAAGGCGCTAATGAAAAGCTTTGAATACAGCTTAATAAAATTGTTTTTCACTTTTTTCAACGTGTCGGATTGGCCTGTGTTGTCTTCCCAACTTCCGGAGTCAGTGGTGGTTTATGCTGGTTTGTTTTTTGTTGCCGAAAGAATTTTGATATGTCCTGCTCTGCTCCAACATTTGTGACACCACACACACCTACATATGGAATGCATAAACATTAGAATATTGAAGTGCATAATTTCCTTCAAGGGTGACCCTCCTCATGCATGTGTTAGGCCTATTTTTGTAGTGTGCTCGGTTAGTACACAGGTCAGTGGTAACATTGATGGGATTGGTTTAATCCTTGTGAAGGGAGATTGGGCATCTAAGCTCTGTATTTTTTCCAACATGTTACATTGACGAAATGCACACTATGTGAGTATCCCATAATGTGTGCACTTTCCTTGCAAACTGTCACCTTAACTCAGGCTGTTAATGACATTGATATGTCATATAATCCACTCTGTTGTAATGTTAATTTGTGTAACTGTCACAACCTGTAAGTGCCTGTGTTTTTTTAACCTTTATTTTCTAAAGAACTGTGACACCATTAATTATTATGACGTATCACAAAACATTATTATTACACAATTTTCTTTGTGATATAAGCACCTTCACATCAAGTATCATAATTTAATTTTAACATTTGCCCTCCCCTCTTACATATTTCTGTATATATCTCTTTGATTTCCGTGAACATTGTCCTCAGTACATTTTTCCTGTCTGGTAACCCATTTATTGCAGTTGCCCTTGCCATTTCCCCTACCCTGTTACTAATGTCTGCATAAATATGTTTAGTTTATATGCACTTTCCATGCAGTACTCTTTCCCTACCTGGTACAGCTTGCATGATTGTCCTGTGTAGCTGTTTGTGCTGTCTGAGCAAGCACGGTTATCAGGTTTGCCCAGAGGCAAGCCTGTTTGTTTACTGTGTTTTCTTGTGATGCTCAACTATGAAAACATGCTTGTACTCATGCAGGCATGATGAACAGCAAGCATATTCAATTAGTGCTGCTGCTCAACTCGTTAACATGTAAACATTGTGTAGGTTTCATGAAAGCCTACACGACTGTTCATGAATTGCACAGAAAGTCTTTAGCATTTACTGGGAATCCCTGTCCCTTGAGCCAGACCAATAAGAAGATATCCTTCTGTAACTGAAATTGATTCAGCATCCAGATTTTCCTTATTAACTGCTGAAGGTTGCCTTTAAATTAATCTAATTTAGGACAAGAGCTGAAATTATTTTACCAGTCCCCTGTTTGATCTAGATCACATCTCCAGCACATTCGGATCACTCTGGTGAACATTTTGTGGCATATATCTTGTGTATACCAATATTTTTAGAGACATTTTGACCCAAAGATTCAGAATTTTCTAGACATATTTACTTGTCTGGGTGACAGGCAAATTTCTCTGCAGACTGCCTTAGAAAACTAAACACTTAATTTTGTTCCTACCTGTTTCCTAATTAAAGATTTATAAAAGTTGCTTCTCAGAAATCCAACATATAGCCTGCTAATCAATTTCATTGTGCATGCCCTTTACGTCTTAGACTCCAATAACAATTTAATATTATCTGGCATACCCACTTGTCTGTTATCCAGTTTCCTTCTGTGATTATACATTGCTGATATTAGAGCTCTGCATATTATATATTCATTTTATCTGAATTGGAAGGTATCTTTAGCCTCTTGGAAATGTAATAGGTCTCCCCCTGGTATCAGTTACTCTCAGAACATCAATCCCCTGAACCTTTTATACCAGTTCCCTCAAAAAATATTCTCCATCAACTTATCCTTAGCCATCCCAATTGGAAGCCCATTCATTAAATCTATGACATCCCTAAATTCTTCATTTAAACTAAATATTAATCATAAGTTTAAAACATCAGAAATCTATAGATAAACTACTAAACTACATAAATATCAATTTTGATGGAGATATACTAAAATTTTCCTGTCAGGTAACTTGCAGATATATTGAGTTACTGAATATGAACAACTCAAGGAATTCTGATCCAGATGCTGCTTTGAAAAAAGAACTGCGATTGATGACATCTGCCTTACAGGAACTATCTTTGAAGATGGATGGCTTTAAAATGACTTAGAAAACCTCAAATTAAATTGTCAAAAACAGACTGATACTCTAAAGGAACTATTACAGCAATACCATACAAAAATAAGAAATAGAGACTTTTCTAAATGACATTAAAGGAAGACTCAAAGAGGAAGAATAAATAAAAGAATTTCTGCTTAAACAGAATATATGGCTGCTTAAGAAAATAGACGACTTAGAAAACAGGGAAAGGAGAAACAACATAAGGATCTTTGGTCTGCCTGAAAACACTGAAGGAAAAGACATTATTTCATTCTTAATGACCTGGATTCCTAAATTTTTAGATTTGAAAGAGGGGTTTTCATTTGGAATTGAAAGGGCCCATAGAGCACTGAGGAAACCTGCTTCTAACTCAACAAATACTCCACCTAGATCAATAGTTATGAAATTTCTTTCATTTTGGACAAGGAACTAATTTTAAAATCTGCTTGGAGAAAATCGCCCTTAAAATACAATCAAAGCCTGATAAGGTGGAACCTGTGTTCTGAGAGACTTCCTTACAGACTATCTGCAAATATACAGAACTGAGTATATTTTTTTGGTTATAGAGTTTGTTACTTGTTGTTTAGATCTCTGGTGAAACTGTTGTCTCACTGTTCTGAGAGACTGACCTGCAAATATACAGAGATGAGTATATTTTTTTGGTTTTAAAGTTTGTACTGTTAATTGTTGCTTAGATCTCTGTTGACATTGTTTTATCCCACACACCCTTCCTATTTTTGGTTTGTAGTTTAAATTTGGTGGCTTTTGCAGTTGCCTGCCCCACTGTAGATTTGATCTGGGACACTCCCCCAGTCTCATCTCTTTACCACATTCTACCTAATAAACTCTTTCTGCACTTGCTTTTAGTCCTTTTTAATTTAATTACATTTTTTAAACTGTGTTTGGTCTAATATTGCTACATACTCAAGTGTGCTAGCGTGCACTGCATGTGAATTGTTTTTACTAGTGTTTTTGCTACTTTTCTGTAACAAAAAAAAAAAAAAAAAAAAAAAACTGTAAGCCTGTTTCCTACCCTTCCTGTAACTAGTGTTCCAGATATAGATTTGCTGTATCTAGGACTGTATGTCAGCTTCTGAGCCCCCCCCAAGCCTTTCTGTGTGGAGCGAAGCCTTCTAGCTTATCAGTGGGAGTGGTAAGCACTAGGTAACCTGTCCACCACATAAGGTGTGGTTCTGGTCCAGAAATTGTAGTTATTGGCCGTTTGGGCAATCTTCCATCTCTCTCAACTTTCTGATTTGAAAGCCTGCATTTGCACTTTTTTTCTGTCTTGTAACTCATCTAGTGCAGATACAGATTCTTAGTTTTAGCACTTAAATTTGCTTATTCATGTTCAGCACTTGTTCAGAACTTGTAAGCACTAAATACGCTACTAATTGCTATCACACTGAATCTTCCTCATTACCTAGAGGAAAATAGTTTTTGTACTTACTTTTCTCACTTGCTTAGAGAAAAACAGCTCTTGTACTCACTTTCTTCACTTACTTAGAGGAAAATAGTTTTTTATTCAGGCATGTCCAAAGGTCAGCTTCCAGTGTTCTCACCTGTCTATTTGATGAATCTGGGCATCTTGAGGCAATGTAGAAATTTTCTCATGTACACAGACAACCCTCTCCTCCTACCACCCAACACTGCAACCTGTGAGAGATGCAATTATCTATCCAAACTGGAGGTAAAGCGCTCTCCAACCAAGACTGAACTTGACAGTCATAGGTTCATAGGTTCATAGGTTCATACTAGGCTATCTGCCCTAGGGCATTTATAAGCCTAGCCCAGAGTTTTGTGACTTTCGCCACCCCTTTAGTTTGAAGGATACTATGCCCGTTATTTAGCTGTGCCTCTGTCAAGCAGTGACACTGAGGTGATCCCTGGGGTATACCTGCGATCTCCCATCCATTGGTCAAGATTTCTCTTGAACAAAGCCAGCGAGGTGCTCTGCCTCACATGTACCGGGATTTTGTTCCACAGCATAGGGAGTCTCTGGGTGATGAATCTGTCCCTCCAGCACATCCTATTTATGACCGTGTCAAGGTTCAAGTCTCGTGCTCTTGTAGATCAGATGGATTTAGATTTTTTGAGGTGAAGCATGTTCATTAATTCTGGGTTGGACATGGCCTTGTATGTCAGGCACAGGTCCCCTCTGAGCAGGCAGTAAGCGACTGAGTAGAGCTGGAGCTCCTTCAGTCAGGCAGCATAGGACATATTTTTGAGACGCTTTATCCTTTTGGTGAGGAACTTTTGGGGCCTTTCCAATTGCTGCAGGTGTCGGGTCAGATACATTCCAAATGGGGCGTTATACTCAATCATCGGTCTGATGAGTGATGAGTACAGGGGAA
Source organism: Protopterus annectens (assembly GCF_019279795.1). Taxonomy (NCBI): domain Eukaryota; kingdom Metazoa; phylum Chordata; order Ceratodontiformes; family Protopteridae; genus Protopterus; species Protopterus annectens. The sequence continues at coordinate 350,396,120 of NC_056745.1, read as the reverse complement.
TGATGACCTCCCTTGACCTAGATGTGAATCCCTTCATGATCAGGTGGGCAATGTAGAAGGTCTTCCTAACTACTTTGGCAATGTGGGTGTCAAATGAAAGGTTACTGTCAACCTGGGTCCCCAGATCCCTGATAACCTCTTCTGTGCTTAGTGGATTGCCACCTATATGGTAGCTGGGGGTAACCTTGTTTTTCCCGAAGGGTATGATTATGCATTTTTTAGTGTTTAACTTTAGGCCATGGCTTTGGCACCAGTTATCTGTTTCTATGAGACCTTTCTGGAGTATATCTGTGTCTGATGTGTTTTCAACTATGGCGCCCAGTTTGCAGTCATCTGCAAACTTTGTCAGCCATAATCCTCCTGAGCTTGCCTGTACTTCTGAAAAGTAGATGCCGAACAAGAGTTGGCCCAGGACCGAGCCCTGTGGGACACCGCTTGTGACAGGCTTGGAATCAGACATGGCGCCAGCAACTCTGACCCTGTGGGTTCTGTCACTTAGCCAGTTTGCAACCCATCTTGTGACGTATGGGTTTACATTTAAGCTGGTGAGTTTTTCTATGATGCCCGAGTGGGGTATTGTGTCGAATGCCTTTGCCAGATCGAGGTAGGCTGTGTGGACTGCCTTGCCCTCATCAATGGCCTTGGTGACTGTTTCGAAAAAGTCAACCAAGTTTAAGAGGCATGATCTGCCCTTGACAAAGCCAAATTGGGTTTGATCCAATGTCTGCAGGTCCCCTATGTCTTTATTTATGAGTTCCATTATGATCCTCTCCATCCATAGCTTTGCAGACCAGGCTTGTCAAGCTGATGGGACGGTAGTTTCCAGGATCGGTAGAGGCACCGCCTTTATGTAGTGGGACCACAGTTGCCGTACGCCACTCCTTGGGTACGTATCCTGAGGTGAGGCTAAGATTAAACAGCTGCCCTAATTGCGGGTTTAATTCTTCAATGAGTTCGTGGAGCACACAACCGGGGACACCATCTGGTCCCATGGATGCTGTGTTTTTCGCCTTGGAGAGAGCTGTTCTCACCTGAGCATTTGAGATGTTTGGGAGGCTACAATCCTCTGGTATAGATATTTCTCCTTTTGGGAGAATTTGCACTGAACCTGTCAGCCAGTATGTTGGCAATGTCTGTAGGTTCAGTGATCTTTACATCATTTTGAACTAGTTCTGAGCATATCTGGGAGTTTCCTCCCAGGTTTCTAACATAACTAAAAAGGCCTTGTGATTGTCTTTTGAGTCCTTGGCGATTTTTCTTTCAAAATTTGCCTTGGATGATTTTATGAGAGCTCTTAGTTTTTTACTTATAATGATCAAGGGTGTCTTCCCTTTTAGGGATTTTGCTCTATCTTGTAGTAGCTTTCTCCTTTTGTTGTAGAGCTTGTTTATGGCTGGGGTCCACCAGACTGGACGCTTGCCTTTGGTACAAAGAGTCGTTGTTTTGTTTGGGATTGCCTGATCCATGCAGTCCTGGAGGTGCTGGTAGAAGGCATTTGTATGTGATTCAGCGGCTTTAGTGATGGTTTCCGCTGGTTCGGGGGCCTTGAAAGAGACCACACCAGTCCTAAGAAGTGTGAAGTCGGCTTTAGAGAAGTTCTTCACTGTGGTCTTTTTTTATCTGGGGTGGGGGCGGGATGTGGACTTCCAGTGAGATTAGTTTATGATCTGACCTCACCAATGAGGGTATACCTCGGTGTTGAACATTGTGACCCCATGTTCGTAATGATGAGATCTAGTATGTTTTCGCCTCTTGTGGGTATGGTGACTAGTTGTTCCATGGCATTTGAGTTTATGAACTCTAGGAACCTTTGGGCTAGAGTGTTGGGGCTTGAGTAGTGATCCCAGTCTATATTCGGATAGTTGAAATCACCTAGTATGATGGTGTTTGGGGTTACATTTATCCCCTCCAGAGTTTTCAGGAAAGCTGTGTGAGGTTCCTGAGTTTGAGAGGGTGGCCTGTAACATGCTACAAATTGCAGAGCAGTCTTGCCTATGGTTAATTGCACCTGGATGGTCTCTGATGCATCATGAGGAAAAGGTAAACATTTGCACCACAGCACACTCATCACATAGTCTCACCAAATCTAAATCACCAAAATCCACACATAGTAACACAAAAACATTTGCGGAGGCTCTCAATAATAATCTGTCTAAGCAACAAAGACCTCCAAAGCAGAAACGCAAGCAACCTCAATCCCCCAACACAACCCAAATGACATATAGCCCACAGACTCAGTGTGCCACTCAACCACAGCCAATAGGGCAAAACAACATACCCAACACACTAGTCATAGGTGACTCTATAGTCATGCACACTGATGTCCCACTCACCAGGCTAAACAAGGAGAAGGTTACTGTCAGCTGCCTGTCGGGTACCAGGATCCACCACATAACCCATGCACTCAGGTCACTCCACAACAAGTACAAATATGACTCTGTCATTGTACATACTGGTGTGAATGGCCTGAGACATACCTCATTGGACTACATGAAAAGAGACATGAAAGAGCTCTCCAATTTTGTAGCCCAGGCAGGTATGACCCTAGCCCTGAGTAGTATTCTGCCATTGCCCAGAATGATACCGCAGTACAAGGACAAAATTATTGACTTCAACAATTGGCTAAGCTTCTAGTGTCGTTTTAAGGAAATCCAGTATCTGTCTGTTTGGGATGACATGGGCGACAGACCACGATGCTTTGCCACAGATGGCCTGCACCTGTCACCCCTTGGTTTCCGGATACTGGCTAAGGCTCTTGCTGCCCCTATAGTGCCTTTTTTAGGCTGGGTTCAAATAACAAATTCACCACCATAACAGGAACAGGCAAACAAAAACTGAGGGTAATGCTACTCAATGCTAGAAGTCTAAATCTCAAAATGCACTCACTCGAGGTACTCCTTAAAATGGAGAACATCGATATCTGTGCAGAGACTGAGACCTGGTTCAAGGCTCCAGAGAGCACCCCTGCACTACCAGGCTATAAGTCATACCACACTTTTCGGCCATGTAACCTGGACTGAAACACCAAAGGCGGAGGTGTGTCCATATTCATTAAGGATATCCACACCTCCAGGCTAGTTGCTCAGCATAATGCATCCAAGGTTATCCAAGTGCAACTAACTCTGGGCAAAAATGCAATCCAAATTGTAGCTTGCTACAGATCCCCCACCATGCCACAATATTCCCACTCTTCTTTTCTTGATGTACTGGAAAATATTAGGGTTCAACCAAACACTCTAATAATGGGTGACTTCAACTACCCCACCATTAACTGGGAAAACTACTCATTTATCAACTCCTTAGCTTAATGCTTTCTGGAATTCATAAACTCCAATGCCCTAGATCAACTTATCTACACCCCCACCAGGGGTAACAATATACTAGACTAAGTATTTTTTAACTATGATTATTTTTAACAATACATTAATTGTCAATTTATTTGAAGTGATAATTGTTGTAATTAGTGAGTCATTATTGCTTGTGGTTATATACTGGTTCAACACACTCTGAAGAAGTCATTTGACGAAACCTAGGTCAGTTGTGGAGAACCAGTTTTCTCATTTTTGTCTTTCCAGTTGGTGAAGCTTGTGCAATAAAGTACTGTGGTGGTTGAGCTTCAGACTCCGTGGATTTTCTTATTGGTCGTGTCGTGGTTTGGTTCCTGGTTCGAGATTGTTTGTCGAAACCATGGAGGAAGATAGCTCCCCTGACAACATCAAGGTACTTTTGCATCAGATTCGTGAGCAACTTCGTGAACACTCAGTGCAGATCAAAACCTTGACTGAGAATATTGCTCTTGTTCCTGTTTCCTTTATGGACAATAGCCTGGGTTTGCCTCTTACTCAAGCTACCCCAGTTGAAAATAATTCAAACAGCTCTAATAAAGAGGCTCCCTTGGTTAACACACATGGGAGACCAAATAACGAAAGTAATGCGATATCTACAGTAAGTAAGACTTCTTTTACTAATTACAGAGAACGTTGGGCTACCAATAATTACAATTTTCAACAGAATGGTAGTCCTAAATTTACCTCCAAGTGAGGAATAACAAATAAATCCATGGCTGATTCATTGAAAGAATTTGAGAAAAAATTATTCAAATTAAAAAAAACCCAGTTAGAAAACAGTTATTTGGATCGGAATATAAAGTTGGGCTTAGTCCCAAAAGGATTGCGTTTATGGAGGTACCCGAATGGGTCGGAAAACAACCAAGATATGCTTAAAGAACTACACCAACTTTTGACAAAACTGGTGTTTGTATTATGGAACTGATGGTTAAATACAACAATGTTAAGATTGATACTTTATTAAATGAACTGGACTCTATTAATTCTCACATTACACAGGATCTCATATTTGAACAGTATTACACCAATTATGTTAACATCATCCAAGATGTGGACAATTGTTGTGATATAATTTTCCAAAAAAAACTAGTCAAGTTGCAACGAGACGTTCATATGTATGAAAAGGTCATGTGTATCCCTTTAATGAGAAACGAGAACAATTGTGAGACTAACGCTGAATATAATGCTGGCAAAGTTGTAACAACCAATGAACGTAGCCACATTACTGAAGAGGAAGTGACATATAATGAGAGTACCATAAATTCTTCTGATGTTCAAGGCGTGGACCCCCTAAGTGATGAATTCGTCGGTCCGAAAGAATAAGGCAGCAGGGTCCAGCACGAGACGACAGTGAGGTTTTTCGTCTGGGAACGAGAGCCAAAACCAAATTTCAATCCTTAAATCAAGACCGGAATTGGCCAAGAGCAACGCGAAGGTAAACAAAAAGGTTTACAGCTTACATAGCGCTGCTGCACTGACCTCGACTGTTTCATTTGTTTAAATATTAGAGAAGTCTTACACCCGCAATACACTGTCAGCTGTTGTATGTGTAATATTCAAGACAAAGCGACTCATAGTGCGGATACTAATGTCGAAATTATGGTCAGTAGACAGCGACAGATAAATGACACTTCTATTTCTGTTACAAATGATGACAATTATGTTGAACGTTTAGTGGACTTAAATGAAACGTTTTTTACACATGAAGAAACTGTCTTAATATCAAGTAATGTTTTTGATAATACTACCAACGAACATACATTGGTGCCAGTTACTGCTAATGTTAACAATATGGATGAGAGTATGAGTGAATTTTTAAGGTGGTTGGAAGGTCAAGACAGCATTAATGTATGTGATTATAGTAACAATGCTAGCTCAAGTTTCAATGAACACTTTCCTCCCCAAAATGATTTTGGGACCGATGTAGTTTGTTATACATCTAATATACATGACACTGACACTTTGTTAGATATTACAACACACAGCATTATGGATTTGAATAACAGTAATGAGGGTAATTTTATAGATTTGGATACACATAATATATTCATAAATGGTTGTAACATATTAAGAGGATGTGGTTCTCATTTAAATAGTGTTACCGATACAGACTTCTGTATGAGACCAAATGAATTGACATTTATTGACCCAATGACAACAGACAGCCATAATGTGAGTGTGCATAATTCATCATTGTCTTGTTCTAATATTATTACATCTGAGTTGGGTCCTATTAGTAAACCTAAGATTATTTGCAACAAAGCTAATGATTACAAACTATATAACTATTCTGGTTTGGTTCTTGAGACGCAACATGTCGAAACATTATCTAAGGGTTTTAATTTTGTACCCTGTAGAAATGCTAACATAGTAGACATCATGTTTGACCTCAAACTCTTTGTTCGTAAGCTAAATCTGGCGGCTTATTTTGGTTTTAGTGACAACAGAAATGGCACTATTCAATTGCAAAGACCTAGTATATTTAATCCACCTTATATTAAAATCACTGAATTATTTGAAAATATGTGCGAATTTGGCATTAGGGATTTTTTTCTAAATAAACAGTACAGTCATTTTTGTAATATGACACATGAAGACATCAAGAATATAGAATTTCTATGTAATATCAAAACAATTTGCATCATGAAGCCCAATAAGGGCAATGGAGTGGTTATAGTGGATAAATGTGATTATGTGTCCGAAATGTTTAATATGCTTAATGAAGATAATTACATTGAGGTCAGTAAACATGAAATTAATATGGCTTATCAAAAGATAGATTTGATGTTAGAAGACATGTTATTTCAGGGTAATATTAGTGAAACTGACTTTGATTATGTGAATAACAATTTTCCTTTGGTCAGTGGAATATTTGGGATACCTAAAATCCATAAGGGCCTTGATAACGTTCAGTTTAGACCAATAGTTGACGGAAAAAGAAGTAAGGTGGCTTTTATAAGCAAATATGTGGACAACAAAATGAAGCCAGGATTGAAAAGCTTTTCTTATATTACGAAAGACTCTTGGCACTTTTTGGAGAAAGTAAAGAAAGTTGATTTCCAAGAGAATTGTTACTTTGTGACGACTGATGTAGTTAATTTATTTACATCTATTCCCCATGATGTTGGTTTAACATGGTTGGGAGAACAATTGTGCATACAGGGAAGTTCGATCAGGATGATATTAATACTTGGGTGATGTTAATGGAATTGGTCTTACATAATAACTGTTTGTTTTTTGAAGAACGTTATTTCAAACAAAATACAGGTGTTGCTATGGGGGCCGCTTGTGCCCCCACTTATGCCAATTACGTAATGGCCTTTTGGGAGAACAATTATGCTTTCAACAGTGAATATCGTCCATTTATTAAATTTTACACACGGTTTTTGGACGATATTTTTATAATTTGGCAAGGTGAAAGGTTAGCATTAGAGGCCTTTATGAATTATATTAATCAAACTGCTTGGTTTTTAAAATTTACTTATAATACACAAAAAGACAAAGTAACATATTTGGATGTGAGTTTAGCATTTGTTCAAGAAAAGGGATGCCTGGTTTCAAACATATATAGAAAATCCACATTTTCCAATTCATATCTTCATTATGATAGTTGGCACCCCAAACACCAAAAAAGAGCTATTGTCAAGGGACAAATGGTGAGAGCGGCCCGCATGGTGAGCGAAATGTCTGATTTTGTAAATGAATTGGAATTTATAGCACAATTATTTTTTAATAGGGGTTACCCCAGAATTTTATGTGATGAAATCATGAATGAAATACTCTTTAAAAGAGATAAGGGCATTATTCTACCGATTCTTAAAAATAATGTGGAACTTTTTAGTGGCACAATGGAACAAAACAGTGATGATTTTATCCAGTAAAACCCCAGCGTTGGCAGGTGCTGTAGCTCTAGATGGTACAATCCAACAAACCACTGAAGAAAAGTAGATAAAATCACTTGTTTATTCGAGAAATAAGACGTCAGATAAGCGCTTTCGCATTACTGCTTCATCAGATCTAGGACAATTCAACATTGTATGCATCACATTAAATACTATAAAGATCAATCAACAATTAATCGAACTGTGTAAGACTCATTAACATTTCAAAGGGAAATGCTCTTGGAACTTTTAAAATATGTTGAAAACATTCATGCAGTACGTATACTTGTCAAGCATAAACACAAACTCAAACACTCAAACTAAAAGGCTGTAAAAACCACTATTTCCGTGTTGGAAATAAATATGGTTGAAAATAGATTTTTCATATAAGAAATCCAATACATAAAATATACATATAGTAATAAGTAGAAAATATGTATTAAAAAATGCATAGACAATACATGATGCTCTGCACTACTCATATAGAACAGAAAATATCTATGAACTGAATCACTGAAGGATTAAAATGCATGGTGTAGATAAAAATACAAAGGGAAAGGGCTGGTTATCCTATGCATTTATTTGACATTTCTTCTTTGCCTCAATTTGGGTCTGATTGAGGCTCTCTCATTTAAACCAGAGCCTTTATCCGCTTTCAACGTTATTATCCATTCTGTTTCTTTCCCTTCAGTATATGTTTTAATGTCACCCCCTCTAGGATTGGGATACATCACTTCCAGTACTTAAAAAGAGAATTTATGTTGTGCATTTGTCATAATAATGTGCTTGGCCAAGGCATTATGTACAGTACCCTTTTTCATGTGATAAACATGTTCCCTCATTCGATCCCTGAGGGGGCGGTTGGTTTTGCCAACATAAAATGAAGTACAGAGTTGGCATTTGGCTAAATAAATAACATGTGATGTCATACAATCGGCTATAACAGAAGTATGATAATACTTTCGATTATCTGGATGGAGAAAACCAGGTAACAACGAAAATTGCAGTGCCCACATGGTTTCGTGTAACCATCTCTCATGTTGATATCACTATTGGTAGTGTAGCATAGCCTCCTTTTCAAATTATTCTTGTTCCTGTATAAGAATCTTGGTTTGTCTCCAACTATAGTTTTAATGTCATCATTGATATGTAGTATTTCCCAATGTTTACCTATTACCTCTCTGAGTTCAAGATGATCAGAGGAGAAATAAGTGGAAAATTTGAGGCCTTGTGTAACACTAGTATTGGCAACTGAGGGAGATGTTAATTCATGCGGTCCAAGGTATGGTAATCCTTTGGTAGATCTTAATTCTGATACATCACTGAGATGTCTATTGACTTCTTTGTTGCTATAGCCTCTAGAAGAGAGTCTATTTCTTAGATCGTTCAATTCTGTCTCAAACCCAGAGTCTAGGGGATTGAGCCTAGAGGCTCTGATGGCTTGGCCTCTAATTATGTTCTTAAAAACTTGGGGAGGATGCATACTCGATCTAAGTAGAAGATTATTGCTATAGCAACTTTTCCGATAGACGCCAGTATTAATGTTATTATCACCAATCCTCTCTATATACATGTCAAGGAAATCTATTGTATATTGTGAGTGTTTCATGGTGAATTTAAGGCAGGTAGTAAGATCATTCATGATGGTAAACATTAATTCTAGTTGTTCCAGAGTACCTCTCCACAAAACAAATAAATCATCGACGAAACGTCGATAAAAAACCACATGCTGTTTAAATAATTCTTCTTTAAACAGGATATGTTCTTCCCAATAGGCCAAGTACATGTTGGCGTAGCTATTGGCACATGGTGTGCCCATAGCTACGCCATCCTTCTGTCTATATGTACAATCATCAAATTTAAATAGATTATGTTCCAAGACTAACTCGGGGAAACAAGTTATTAAATCAATTTTCACAGGGGTATAGTTACTATGTTCCCTCAGATAATCAGTTGCGTATGATAACCCTAAACTATTTGGTATGACTGTAAATAAAGATTGAATGTCAAAAGTGACAAAAAAGTATTCCAATGTAATGTTCCTATCCTTAATGCAGTCATATAAATCAAGTAAGAACTGTTTAGAATCTTTTAGTACGATTCTGTTAAGGTTTAACACATGTCTAAGGTGCTTTTCAACATAAACAGACAAGTGCTCAGTCACCCAGCCTCGACCTGATACTATCGGTCTCATAGGTGGGTTGGCTGAGTCCTTGTGTATTTTTGGGAGGCCATGTATGGTTGGTATCATAGGGTGAAGGATGACAAGGTACTCATATAAATTCTTATCTATTAACCTACCCATGAATATATCATGTATCGTATCATGTACATATCTGATCGTTGATTCCACATTCTGTGATGTAGTTCTTACATAGAAGTCATCACTTAGCATAGATGTCATCCGTGCAATGTAGTCAGAGATATCCATAACAACTACCTTCCCACCTTTATCTGCGGGTCTAATAATAATGGTTGAATTGTTTTGTAATTTCTTGAGGCTAGCTCTTTCTCTATATGTAAGATTGTCTCTTTTGAGATAGTGTTTATTGATAACTCTACTCTCATAATAACTATATAGCTCTTCCTCGGTAAGTCTCAAGTATGCCTCAACTAGGGGATGATTGGTAGGTGTATATTCACTAAGATTTTTGAATTTAAACTCAATATCTCTATGAATGGTGTCTTTAAACATATATTTCAGCATAACATTCCTACAAAATAACTTAAGATCTAAAATAGTTTCTGTCAACTGGCTCTGACATCTGGGAATAAAATTTAACCCTTTATTTAATAGACGATATTCGTCTTCAGTTAAAATAAAATGAGAAATGTTATGGACTAACGTTTGCCCGTCCACATTTTCCTCAACGTCTTCTGAGGTGCATACTCCTCCGACAACTTCCTCTTCTGTCTGCCCCTGCTCATAGATCGAGAGCGATACATATTTTTCTCTGTTCTGACCGGCAGGGGAAAAGACAACTGTGGAAGTATGCTGGGGGTGGGGGTGGGGGCTAAATGTGTAGTGACAATCTTGGGTCTCACCACAGGCCCATTATCTAAAGGTGAAGGTTTAGATTTCTCTTGGTGTTGCTTAGATGTATCATTAACTATACTTACATCTGGGTATAAGTTAATACTGTCATTAGTGGCAGTGTGTACTAAATGTATAACATCTGTGGAATCATTATCAAAGTCAGAAGATAAAACATTACTGCATCTCTCAGTATTAACAGATTGTTGCACATCAGATGTATCAGATTGGCAGACATTTACATTGGTTCTTGAAGCAGTACAATTTAAAGTATCTCCTGTTTCTAAGACATTAGTATTATTTGTAACAGTCCTAACAGTATTATCATGCTGCTTCCTAACACCAGTATTGTCTGTCAGAGGCCTAATCATTTCATTTGAATTAAACCTAGGCCACATAAAGATATGTCCATTTTTAAAATCATTAGTGTCCCTAATTACTTTGTGCCGTTTCTGTTGAAAAAGTTTTCTTTCAAAAGCTGAAATGCTGTCTAGCATATTCTCGAAAAGCGGAAGTACTGTTTCAGAGGGGAACTCATTAAATAGTATACGTTGCTTGTCACTGATTTCTTTAGTTAACTTAGCCTCTTCAGGCTTAAAAAAGTCCATCAGCAACTTCAAATAACTCCGACTCACCTCCATATTCAAACGCTGCCATTGAGCCAATAGCTCAGGATAGTCCCTGCCCTGACTGGGCATAGTGAAGACACGTAGACCCCTCGGTATAATATTCCGGTCTAGACATAACTGGAAGTGTATGCGCTGAATCTGAAGCCTCTTCAGCTTCATAAAATCCTTTTCCGCGCCTTCCAGCAGCGTGTACAGTTTATTGGTGTCAAGGTTCTGTCGCGAGGCATCTGTGAGTGTTGGCACTACATCGAGGAACCAGGATGTATGACCGGTTCCTTTGAGGTGTTGTTGAAACCTCTGCTCAACCGCGTTGTTCAGCGTAGCTACGTTCCCATGATGTTCATCTCTGGGAACGTAGTCTAATTCAATATCAGCCATAATGGATAACGAAACGTAAAAAGCGTCCTGCTCCTGTCCACAAGAATGAGATAAAGTTTGTAGATAAATAAGTGAAACCCTGTCTTGCTTCAGGTTAGCGCTAGGGTCTGCAATAACTAATTAATCCAGTAAAAACACACAACGAAACCCCAGTGTTAGCAGGTACTATAGCTTTGAATGGTACAGTCCAACAAGACACTAAAGAAAAGTAGATAAAATCATTGTTTATTCGAAAAATAAGACGTCAGATAAGCGCTTTCGCATTACTGCTTCATCAGATCTAGGACAATTCAACATTGTGTGCATCACATTAAATACTATAAGGATCAATCAACAATTAATTGAACTGTGTAAGACTCATTAACATTTCAAAGGGAAATGCTCTTGGAGCATTTAAAATATGTTGAAATGTCAAATAAATGCATAGGATAACCAGCCCTTTCCCTTTGTACTTTCATCTACACCATGCATCTTAATCCTTCAGTGATTCAGTCTATAGACATTTATTCTCTGTTCTATATGAGCAGTGCAGAGCATCATGTACTGTCTATGCATTTTTTAATATATATTTTTTATTTATTATTATATGTATATTTTATGTATTAGATTTCTTATATGAAAAATTTATTTTTCTATTTTCAACCATATTTATTTCCAACACAGAAATAGTGGTTTTTATAGCCTTTTAGTTTGAGCGTTTGATTTTGTGTTTATGCTTGACAAGTATACGCACTGCATGAATGTTTTCAACATATTTTAAATGCTCCAAGAGCATTTCCCTTTGAATTGTTAATGAGTCTTACACAGTTCAATTAATTGTTGATTGACCCTTATAGTATTTAATGTGATGCACATAATGTTGAATTGTCCTAGATCTGATGAAGCAGTAATGCGAAAGCGCTTATCTGACGTCTTATTTTTCGAATAAACAGTGATTTTATCTACTTTTCTTTAGTGTCTTGTTGGACTGTACCATTCAGAGCTATAGTACCTGCTAACACTGGGGTTTCGTTGTGTGTTTTTACTGGATTAATTCATTATTGCAGACCCTAGCGCTAACCTGAAGCAAGACAGGGTTTCACTTAGTGATGATTTTATATCAAAAGGGAATTTTTTGTTTGTTTTGACCTACAATGCAGACACTGAATTTGTTAGAAGTATTATAGAAAAGAATTGGGAATCCTTTTGTAGGTTAAAGGATTTTCAGGAATTTGCTGCTCGTCAAATTAAATTCATTTTTCGTAGAGATATAACATTTAAAAAGATGTTTGAAACATGTACATTAAACAATGGTTCCAACAATAATAAGACTAAAGGAAATTTTAAATGTGGAAGATGCTTGACGTAGGCATATTATGACGACTGGCAAGAGATTGGTTATTAACAACATACCTATTAACATTATGGGACACTTTGATTGTTATTCTGTTAATGTGGTATATATTGTCGTATGTCAGTCATGCACTGCCTTTTATGTTGGAAAGACATGTAGGGCTTTTAGAGAAAGAATAAAGGAACACATATTGGATATCCAACATAAAAAACCTTCAAATGCCTTGGCAAGGCATATTATAACGCATAATGATCATCATTTTAAGTTTTGTATTATACAACAACTAGAAAAAGATCCACAAGGTAGAGTCACTGAATTTCATTTAGATGTTTGTGAAATTAAATGGCAATTTAAACTAAATGCACACTCACATCCAGGGTTAAATGAGTTTGTGTCAGTCAAGCCATTCTTGAGATTAAGGCATATTTTGGGATAAACACACCTATAAGGATAATACAAATAAAATCAATCAATATACTATATGGTATATTATTAAATTAAACATTTTTAATATTTGTACATTATTAGTACCATAACTACAATACAAATACATTTTAATTTTAACAAATATATTTATTTAAGTATTTAATGTATTTGACATGTTATGTATATACATAGTTAATTATAATATGTTATTTGATTATACACAACACAAGTTAGTTACTATTTTATGTGGGGTAGTTTTTTGTGATACTTATGTGTTTTTAACAAAGTATTTTTTAACTATGATTATTTTTAACAATACATTAATTGTCAATTTATTTGAAGTGATAATTGCTGTAATTAGTGAGTCATTATTGATTGTGGTTATATACTGGTTCAACACACTCTGAAGAAGTCATTTGATGAAACCTAGGTCAGTTGTGGAGAACCAGTTTTCTCATTTTTGTCTTTCCAGTTGGTGAAGCTTGTGCAATAAAGTAATGTGGTGGTTGAGCTTCAGACTCCGTGGATTTTCTTATTGGTCGTGTCGTGGTTTGGTTCCTGGTTCAATATACTAGACCTAGTCATTACCAACATGAGTGACCGGTGTTTCACACCTGAAGTTAACTCCTCGTTGGTCCGATCCAACCATAAGCTTATCACCCTTGATATCCACATCCCGCCCCCACCCCCCATTAAGGAAACCACAGTAAAAAAATTTCTCCAAAGCCAACTTCATGCTTCTTAAGACAGAAGTGGTGAACTTCATGACACCCATGCAGATGGACAATACAGTTACAACTGCTGAATCCTACACAAATGCACTCTATAAGCACTTACACAAGTGCATGGATTGTGCTATCCCAAACAGAACCAATACGCTATCCTCCAAAAAAAGGAAGCCAATCTGGTGGTCCCTTGCCATAAACAAACTGTACAACAGGAGGAAAAAACTGTTGCAAAAGAGAGTAAAATCCCATGAGTGGAGGAGCTCCCTCGTCAGCCTCAGTAAAAAGCTGAGATCCCTTATAAGATCCTCCAAAGCTAGCTACGAAAACAAAATTGCCACTAAATCCAAGGACAACCACAAAGCATTCTATAGCTATGTCAAGAATCTAGATGGTAACACCCAGATTTGCTCTGAGTTACAGCACAAAGGCACGAAAATTACAGAACCAACTGATATTGCCAACATCCTGGCAGATAGGTTCAGTGCTAACTTTAACCCCCTCTCACCCCTTAAAGGGCTCATATCTACACAGGAAGAATGCAGAGTCCCTGTAATCACAACTATGCAGGTAAATGCTGCACTCTCTAAAGCCAATAACACAGCATCCATGGGACCGGACAACATCCCAGGCTGTGTTTTACATGAACTTCAGAACGAACTGGCTTCCCACTTAAGCCTCATGTTCAATAATAGCCTTGCATCAGGCTTTGTGCCCACTGAATGGCACACAGCAACAGTTATCCCACTCCACAAAGGGGGAGCCACCACTGATCCTGGGAACTATCGACCTATTAGCCTGACGAGCCTGGTCTGCAAGGCCATGGAACATATCATCATGGAACTCATAAACAATGACATTGGTAACCTCCAAACTCTGGATCCCACGCAGTTTGGGTTTGTGAAAGGCAGATCATGCCTCCTGAACCTGATTGACTTCTTTGAGGCAGTCACCAAAGTCGTGGATGAGGGTAAGGTGGTTTACACAGCCTATCTTGACCTTGCCAAGACTTTCAACACCATCCCCCATTCTGGAATTATAGCTAAACTCACTAAACTAGGTATAAATCCCTAAATCCCTACATCACAAGATGGGTTGCCAACTGGCTCACTGACAGAACCCACACTGTAAAAGTTGCAGACTCCAAATCTGACCTCAAAGCAGTGACAAGTGGAGAACCACAGGGTTCCATCCTGGGACCTCTCCTGTTTGGTATCTACTTCTCTGAAGTACAGGCTAACACAGAAGGCCTCTGGCTAATGAAGTTCACAGATGACTGCAAACTAGGAGCCATAGTCAAGTCCCCAAATGATGTGGGTATCCTACTGAAGGGCCTCACTGAGACAGATGCCTGGTGTCAGAGCCATGGCCTCAAGCTCAATGCCAAAAAGGTCAGTGTCATCCCCTTTGGTAAAAACTCTGTACCCATGAACTACCACATAGGCAGCAGTCTACCCTGGTGGACAGTAGTCTCTCCTTTGATAGTCACATTGCCACAGTAGTCAGGAAGTCCTTCTACATGGCACACCTCATCCTAAAAGGGTTCTCATCCAGGAAAAAAGAGGTCATGGTTCCCCTCTACTCGACACTCATTAGACCCATTATAGAGTACAACACCCCATTTTGAAATGTACCTCACAAGACATCTGCAGCAGCTGGAAAGGCCACAGATGTACCTCACAAAGAGGATTACTGGCCTCAAACAAATGCCCTACACTGACCACCTCAAAAAACTCCAGCTTTACTCCGTAGCATATCACCTACTCCGAGGTGATCTCTGCCTAACATATAAAGCTATGTCAAAACCAGAGCTGTTGGACCTAAAGAAATCCCAATCCCTCTGAGCTACATGCTCTAAGGACCTAAACTTTGTCACCACAATAAACAGGACACGCTGGAGGAATAGATTCCTTTCCCAGAGACTTCCTATACTCTGGAACAAGCTACCCATCTATGTCAAGCAAAGTTCTTCATTAGCACTCTTCAAGAAAAATCTTGATGAGTGGATGGGAAATAGGAAATTCACCCTGGGGAATCACTTCTGTGTCTTTGCTCGACAGTGGCACAGGAAAATAACTTTCTTGGGTGGCGTAAGCCATGGAACCTTGTTGGCTAGGCTTACGTAGGCCCTTGGGCCGATAGCCTAGTACCTACCTATGAGCCTATGAACAATAATTATTCTTCCAGAATGTTAGAGCAAAGGAAAAACATCTGGCCAATAATAAAACTGTTGAAATAAAACAACATTAAAGCACAGCTGGTGTTTCCAGCCAAGATAAAAATGCTTTTTGCCAATGAAATGAGAACCTTTAATAACTTAGAAGAAGCTACTATATTCATCAAAAACAACAACATAGCGTCTATCCTAGAAGAAATGGAATGGATGGCCCCTACTCTTAAAAGAATAAAAGAAACAAATCCTTGTACTGATGCAAGAAAGAAGAAACAAAAAACTTATTCCAAGAAAGCTGTCCCAAAAAAATAACTCTTATAACTACATCTTTCAAAGTATGAACTGATATAGTACATCACTTGTCATCTGTTTTTATTTAAAAAAGGAGGTTTTTCTTTAAACAACTGAGAAACAGTGATGATTTATTCAGAATGTTCAAAGAGTCCAATAATTCTCCACAAACAAAGGTAGGTCAAGATGGGTTACTATTTGCATTATATATAAGCCAAACAAAGCAACGTATATTATAAACATAGAAATTTCTATTCCCCTACTTGAACTCAATGAATACTTATCTTGTTCATTTTTCATTGATTTTACTTATAATAATTTAAGTAATCAATTAATTCAACAAGGTACCATTCATCAGAGTTCAGACTCAAATGTCACTGTTATTCTATATGATGTTAATTTGTTTGTACAGTGTTTTGAAAAAAAATGCTGTAATGGAGACTAATGCCTTCTTCAGTTAAAGTATGATTTAGAAATGTCATGTATATCCTGATTGAATAATAGTAGCAAGCTCTTAGTACAAATGTCATCATTATTCTGTCTAAATGTAATTACTATCAATTATGGCAGGTATCACAGGTACGAGTGCTGCTTGATCAATCCTAATATGGTGTGTGTGGATGCAGCTGTGTCTGGCAGTTAGAACAAATGTCATTATTATTCTCTCTAAACATAGTTAATATCAGTTATGGTAGGTCTCATAGCTTTGAGTGCTGTTTGATCAATCCTGATATGGTGTGTGTGGATGCAGCAGTATCTGGCAGCTAGTACAAACATCATTATTATTCTGTCTAAACATAGTTAATATCAGCTATGGCAGGTATCATAGCTTTGAGTGTTGTTTGATTAAGCCTGAGATTGTGTGTGGATGTAGTAGTGACTGGAAGCTGTTGTATGTTGCCATTTTTGTCAATGGGAAGCTGTGGGTTACGGCTTGTGATTGAGGTTTACTGATGGTTATGTATTAGGAAGAGATATTTGGTGTTTTAGCCTGAAGTGAGGGGAAGGGGGTGGATGAAACTGTAATCTGGGATATTTTGGTAGAGAATAGTTTGTTTATTCATCTGCTGAGTGAGAGGTGGGAAGGCTGGAATAATGTGTTATCTCTTGTGGCGGCTTGTTGGGAGTTTTTTTTTGTTGTTGTTTGTTTGCTCTCTGTTTTTTTCCTGGCTGCTGTCTTGCTGAAAGGGAGGTAATTTAGGCTTGAAGCAGCAGTGAGGTGAAGCTTTGCTTCAGGTGCATCGTGAGCTTCTGGTATGCAGCACACAGACACACTAACAGAAGCAGACCCTCCCAGGTTGTATGGTAATGGAGACAGAGTGACGATAATGATTAATGTCTCTGAGGAGCCTCCAAGATGATTCTCGGCAATTAAGTTTCTGGTTTAAAAAAAAATATATAAATATATATATATATATATATATATATATATATATATATATATATATTTAATAAAGGGGCTGTTTTAAACCACATGTACACATATTGATGGTCTCCCAACACTTTGTTTAGCTCATTACGTTGATTCTTGATAAAAAATAAATAAATAAATAATAAGCGCAATTTTATATTTAAAATGTATTTTGGTCCAAACACATTAAGGACTTACATAAGAGTGGAAGTCTGAGTTATTATGAAAGACTAAGGGCACTTGGTCTTGTGCAGTACCCTTTGCAGTGGTCTGGGAGGTGGGCTTATGGGGATAACTGATTCTAGAGGTGTTTGGGGTTGCCAGGAAGTGCTAGAGAGTCATCAGATTTCCTTCATGGAAATATCTGTGGGAATGGAAGGTGTGTTGAGTGGTTCACTGGTAGAGTGGCCACTGCATGGAACAGGCTGGTAAAATGGAACAGGACAGATATTGGTTTGCATATTTTAAGAACATCCTGGAAACACACCACATGAACTAGTGAATGGTATTCTGGCAAAACTGGATGGGAATTGTTGCCCGTGCTTGAGGTACTGATATGTGTGTATGTAAGGATGGAAATATACTTATAACAAATAAGGAAGTAGAACGGTCTCATAATTTAAAGTCTATGGACTGTATAAACATGCCTGGAAGGTGTTAATAATAAGAATAAGCATTACAGCTTGTGGTCTCTCAAATAACTAAGCAACCAGCCAAAAAAAAAATACACACACACAATAGTTATGCAATGTATGATTTTAGTAAATCTAGACATAAAATATATAATCATCATATAAGATGAAGCAGTCTGCTGAATTTAGATATTAAAGACAGGATTTAATAACATGGGCTTGTGTATAATAACACTACTGTCTTAACTTGTCATAAATGACATACACTACACTGAACATCAGGGGGAAGCATGATGATTTTCTTATATAAGTAAATATAAATAACAAGTCATGTAATTCCTTTAACTTGAATTGTAGTTTTTGTAAAAAATCTTGACCATATATAATTACCAAGGTAACTAATGTTTATACATGACATCAAACTGACAAAAGTTGTTCAAGAGAAACAATAAAAGCCTAAACTTGAAATATCACAGAATGTAACAATCATATTCTGAACAAATAGTATTAAATTGACAATAGGCACTCAGTTTAATAACATGGGTTTGTGTATAAAAAAACTACTGTTTTAACTTGCCATAAATGACATTTACTATACTGAACATCAAGGGGAAGGATGATGATTTTTTTCATATAAGTAAATGCGCATAACAAGTTATATAATTGCTTTAACTTGAATTGTGGTTCTATAACCTTTTATGACCATACATAATACTTAAGCTGTTACCAAGGCAACTAGGAATGTCAGAGAATGCTAAAATCACATTCTGAACAAATAGTATTAAATTGGCAAAATTCACTCAGTTTAACCTTTCCTGATTATACAAAATAGAATGTTGCCATTAAAATCTAAAAACTTTCAGTATATGCCATAAAATGACAATTTATGAATATGGAAAGGGAACTTTTAATCATTAATCACAATAAGTGAATTTGCTGTTTTTAACCTTTAATTGCACTCATTTTATAATAAGAAATGACAGATATGAAAATCCTTATGCATAGGAAATTGGGGGAAGAGGGATGCACTGATAATTAAAATGCACTAACTTTCATCAATCTTCACATAAAACAAACTTGATCCTTTAAGTAATTTAGCAACAAACAAAGTGATTACTTAAATGCTGACAAACAATTAAATATAACTTCTGATATATCCAATCAAATACATTGTATTACAAACATTAGGCGTAAATATTATTACCATCTATTTATATTAAGTAATAAGTTTTGAAAGACTTCATCAATAAGGGTGAATATGTTAAATAACTGTGTGCTATAATCTTTTATTGAGGTTTTATATACGATACATCCTAATGTACTATGACTGAATTGCTTGTCATCTACCTTTCATGTAAATATTAATTGCTGGGGGTTCCAAGATGGTGGTCGGCTAGTTAGCACCCTACCCATGAGCTCCTACCGTTAATTTTTATTTTTTATAGCCTTAAGTGTTTCTAAACGGATGTAATTATTACTCGGTGATACAAGAGACTAATATAACTTATCCGAAGTTAATTGGTAGTCTGTTTTCTGGCAAAAACTGTATTTTTTTCCTGTTTATCCTGTTTCTGGGACAAGGAGTACGAGTTTTCAGGAGGCCTGTGTGAGAAACTTTGTGCCTGACAGGATTCGCGCTTCTGGTATTTGGCTCCTTATTTCTGTATTGTTCATCGAATTCAGTCATGTCAGAAAGTGCGGAGAATATGGATGCCCAGAATTCTAAGGCAAAAATCTCCTCAATCCTTTCTCCTAAAGATAACACATGTAAAAGGCAGAGAACTTCAAAACTGCTCTGGATAGTAGTTCCTCAGGTAATAAAACAAATGCCAAAACAACTGAACCAAATCTTCATATCGAAGATTTGAAACTTGCGCTTCAACCAATTCAGGATGCTGTCCAGCTTATTTCTGACCAAATGTCTGGTCTTACTAAATCTATTAACCAGTTAGTACAGAGAATGGACACATTAGAGCAAAACACAAAATAATGACTTTAAAATTAGTCAAGTGTCTGATATTACAAAAACAATTCTGTGCTTATTGAGGAATTACAAACTAAACTAACAGATCTGGAAGAAGCCGTCGTAATAATATCATTATTAGGGGCTACCTGAAACATATGATAACCAAAACCTTATTTCAATCTGTGGACAGATTTTCAGTGCACTTTTGGGTCCGAGTATTACTGCTGATAAAATAATAATTGAAAGGGCGCATAGAGCAATTAGACGAGACAGGATTCACAAATCCCTGCATCATTTATACAAAACTGTTGAACTTTCAGGATGCAAAACATTTTACAGTCAGCAAAGAAGCAAAAAACATTGTTATGGAACAGTCATAAAATTACTTTTACTCAAGACTTGCCACATCAAATAAAATTGAGTAGGCAGAGGCTATCTCCCTTCTGTGCTGATGTAATTAAAAGAAATATAAGGTTTCAGATGAGATACCCGAGTGTTCTTTTATTTACATATAAAGAGGTTAAGTACTCAGCGAGTGTTCCGTCGGAAGCTAAAGAAGCTTTTATTAAAGCCTTTAACTCTTACCCAGTGGTATGAAAAGGTTTTTGGTTATCTTTCAGTTTGCTTTACACTATCGTTGTGAAGAAATGCTGTTCTCCTACAAGTGCTGAATTGTGCAAATGTTTTTATGCGAGTAATATTTTGTTCAGCATGTGTGGTTGTTCAAAGACTATTTTTCTGTGACTGTCGAGGCTTATTTCTGTCAAATATGCTAACAAAGTAAGTAAGCCTTGCTGTTGGCTTAACATTGTTTCTGTTATGGCGTGAGTTCTTGGTTAAAGACCGTATCTGAACTATTAAGCGGGAAAATCGGGTAGGAGATAGAAGAATGTATGACTCTGCAGATGCCAGTAAGCGTCAAGATGTTCCGGAATTTGAGACTGTACAGGTGTCTTGATTTGTTCGGAAGAATATTCTCCTGATATATTTCCTCTTTGTGGTTCTCTGTGAGTATTATGGCTCTCATCTAACTGTAAGAAGCGGAACCTTTGCTTGTGAGACTGTTGCTGAGATGCTGATGTGCTCCACTTCAAGAGGTGTCCTACAGTGAATGTTCATTGTTCTGGACTTCATTCTAGAGACATTTAAGAAACAGCGATATAGTTTAATATATATTTAATGTATTACTTGTTAATGTATGCCTTATTGCATGATGTATTGGTCGGGTTTACATGAACCATTTAGGTTATATATAGATTCTAGTTAGATAAGTTAATTTTTTTTTCTCTTTTATTTATGGCTATTCTCATTATTAGATATGATCTCGTGGGTGGTATATATGGGTTCTAACATGGCTGGGTCTTGGAAACATAGTGTGCTGTATATATGTACATATTGTTGGAGTTTTAGTTTGTTACTTAATTTTTATTTAATCCTTTGTTATAACAAGAAATATTATGCTAACATTTTATTAGCTTTACAGTCGTACGATATATTATCTCCTTCCATTAACATTGAGGGGTGGGTAGGCACTGGGGTGGTATGGAAGGATTCTTATTGCTGTCGTATTTTGTTTCTTTCCTTGTCCTTTTTCTATGCTTATTATCGTCATTTTATGATTATAGATAAAGGACAGTATGGAAAATATAGGAGAAGATTAAAAATAAAAGTCAGTTATGTATTTACGAATAAAAGTGAGCGCTTTTGGTTTTTACACAGTCTCAGTATTTACTCTCTTAGGTTTTTCCTTTCTTTTACAATAAATATATACTAGTCCCAACTAAGTTTATTGTATTATGACTTTATATATAGATTCGTGGAATGTTAGAGGGTTGCAAAATAGGTCTAAAAGGGCGCTTATTTGTCACCTGATTCTCAAATCATATGCGAATATATGTTTCCTTCAAGAAACACACCTGTATGATAGCGATTGGGCAGGAGTGAGAGAGAAGAAATGGGTGAAACTTATTATTTCTTCAGGTAATAGTTCTAATGCTAGAGGTGTAGCGATAATTATCAAAAAATCTTTTCAGGGTACCATACTTAATATAAGATCTGATGTAAATGGCAGATGGTGTTTTTTCACATCTCAATTTCCTAATATTAATAAACCTATTATATTTTTTAATTTATATGGCCCATGTTCCCAGCAATATATCTTTATTACAGAAATTCATAATATTTTGGCAACCTTTAAAGATCATTATATTATAGTTGGGGTGATTGGAATGCTGTGATTGACCCTATTGTTGATCGTTCTAATAAAACTTCCTATTATTGGTACAATACTCAATCCTCATCTGCCTTGGAAGATTTGATGTTTGACCTTAGTCTTACTGACCCTGTTTCTTTAAAAGACCAAATAACGAAAGAGGAGCTATACACTTATTATTCAAAATGCTCCAAATCTTGGTCAAGATTAGACTTCTTCTTAATCTCGAATTTTTCACTCACTTTGATATTGCTCTATTCTTGGATCCGAGATCCGTATTCGATCACTCTAAGATTTCGATAAACATTAATCCTATTCATAAAAAAATTTCCTCTAAACATAATAATTGGACACTTAATAATAATTTACTCCGTAATAAAGACATTATCCAGGAAATTACTGAAATACTATCTAATCTTACCCTTAGTCTGGATAGTTCTGATATACCTTTGGATATACAATGGGCAGCTTGTAAAGCGTATATGAGAGGTATTTTAATTAATAAAGCCTCTTTTCTTAAAAGGAAATATAAGGATAAAGAAACTGAACTTACGAATAAACTACTTGTACTAGAAAAACAACAAAAAATAATTGTAGATCCCAAGAGAGATGATTTAATAAATGACTTACAATCCCAATTACTTCAATTAAATAAACAGAACCTAACCATTTTTGAACAAAGGATGATTGCTACCTACTCTGAATGGGCACAAACTCCATCTAAATTTCTTGCAAAATTAATTAGAAACAATCAAGAACCTCCTAAGATATCTCGGTTGCACTTTGATAATAAGATTTATAACTCTGATCAAGAAATAATACAACTTTTTTCTAACCTTTTTTCTGACATATATTCTAACGGAAATATAAATAGTTCTACGTATACAAATATGATTGAGTTTTTTAACTCTATTAAATTCCCCTCCATAAGTAAAAATCAAGGAGAATTGCTCTCAGCCCCTATAAGTCTACAAGAAATTCAAGACGTTATCTCGAATCTCAAGGTTGGAAAATCACCTGGCCCTGATGGGTTTACAGCCGAATTCTTTAAAACTTATAAATTATTGGTTTCTTCTATATTATTAAAAGTATATAATTATGTAATAAAACATGGTATCTCAGACTTATATTGGAATACTTCGAGAACAATTTTAATCTTAAAAAATCAAAAGGACAAATCAGATCCGCACAATTATCGTCCCATTTCTTTAATTAACATTGACATAAAGATTTTAGCCTCTCTTTTAGCTAATAGACTTAGAAAAATTCTTCCTTCTATAATATCCATGGAACAATCAGGCTTTATGTCAGGTAAACATACTTGGGATAATACCTTAACTCTAGATTCATTAATGCATATACTGAAGAAAGACAAAAATCCAATTTATGCCTTGATAATAGATGCGACGAAGGCTTTTGATAGGGTTAACTGGATGTTTCTTTTTCTTTCCTTATCATATTTCAACATTCCCTCTTCTTTCATAGACATGATTAAAGTTTTATATAATAACTCCTCGACTTGCCTATGGAGAAACAAAATTTTATCAAAACCAATTCGAATAACGGTACTAGACAGGGTTGTCCGCTATCTCCTTTTCTTTTTAATATATTCATTGAACCCTTATTTCTTTATATAAAATCAAATACATTCCATATGATTCCTAGAGTAATAAAGACTAATGTTTCTTTGTCAGCTTTTGCTGATGATTTAATCATTTATTTTCAACTTCCTAACACTGATCTTCATAAGATTGTATCTTCCATTGAGGTCTTTTCTAAAGTTTCAGATTATCAAGTTAATTTTCAGAAATCTCACATTTTTCCTATAAATCCTCAGGGACACAATTCAAAGTATTTTCCTTTGTCTTCTTTTAAAACTACTTTTGATATCAAATATTTAGGGATTTTCTTTAGTCATAATCTTTCATCTACATTTCAAAATAATCTCCTTAAATCCTGGTCCAAAATAACTCTTGATATTCTTAGATGGCAGAAACTGAATCTATCGTTTTTGTCTAAAGCTGCTATAATTAAAATGAATATTCTGCCTAAAATTCTCTTTCAATTCAATGCTGTAGAACAGGTAATACCTAAATCTTTTTGTCTAAAATATGTAGGATTTAGCTAAATTTATCTGGTATCCAAAATCTGTGAGAATTGCATATGATAAACTAATTATTCCTAAATCGGGGGGAGGATTGGGACTTCCAAATTTTCAGTTATATTACTTCATTATTCGGCAAGTAGGTTATTATGTATTTCTAAATTTAAATTAGGAGACTACAATTCTTATCCTCTCTGGTCTAAAATATGGTTTCAACATGTTACAAGCCTGAATTTAAATGAAACCCTCCTTTCTCTTAAATGATTCCTTAAAAAATCTCAAACTTTCAAATAATTTAAAACATAAGATTATTATTTTTCAAAATTTAATGAAACTTATAAATTTAGATAAAACCTTTCCTTACTTCAACCCTTACATCTAAATCCTAATATTACAATTAATAATCTTCCTGTTAATCTTTCTAAATTCTCGAAATTAAAAACTTGGTGGTCTGGGCTATACTCAAACATAATAAGGAATCATTATCTAACCTATGTGTGATTTTGAAGATAAATAAAACTTATATATCATTAATTAGACAATTGAGAGATATTATTAAACTTAGATTTATACATCTTTTGGATAATGGACAAAATATACCCTTATTAGAATCTGTTTTGCATAATCTTACTCTACCCAAGAATATGATTTCTAATTCATATAAACTTATATTGTCTATGATAAATAATAGTCCATGTCTTTTTTCAAACTATTGGAATAATTATTATCCTCTTCTTTCACATAATCAGAAACTTTTGTCCATAAAGAACACTGTCAATTTTTCCCCCTTTAAGAATCTTTTTTACACACAATTAATGATTAACAATAATACATATTTTACTCCAGCTAGATTAGTAAAAATTGACCCCAATAAATCTTCTTCCTGCCCTTGCTGCTCAGCACCCTATGCTGATCTATTTCATATTTTTGGTCTTGTTACCATACTCACAAACTATGGACTTCGTTAAAGGTCCGTCTTCAAAAATGGGATACCACAAATCGACCCTTTGTTGGGAGTTAGCCATCCTTCACATACCTATGTGTACTCTTTCTTTATTTGATACCCATGTTTTGGTTTTATATGTTCTCTCATGAAATTGTACATCTCTAGAAATTGGTTGGACCGACTAAGCTTTGTTGGAATAACTTTAAAACATTGGTATTTACTTACATGGCTGCTCACAAATTCATTAATAAGAGTCCTAAGAAGAGGGCCCTGTTTCTAAAAATTTGCTCCAAAGTCAATACACTTCTCCTTATTTCTAGTTGAGTTAATTCAGTGGTTTGTAATTTAATTCTAATATCTAGTACTATTTAATTCCTGCTATATTATATTTTTCTTTGTTACGACAGCTTGTGGGGAAGATTGTTGAAAATTTGTGATTTCTATTAGTATACTGTGTATTTTATTTATCTTGTTATTTTTCTTGTTATAATTTAATTGGTTCGGTTTTTATTGTATTAAAATAAAAATACCAATAAAAAATTTTTTTTGAAAAAAAAAAAATATTAATTGCTTATACAATAAGTAGACATTTATATTGGTTTAGAATTCTGTCTAATCTACAGTAGTACTATATCTCTTCAAAATAATATAAATATTGCTTATTCCTATTACAAATATTCTCCATATGATAATTCAATTTATGGAGCTCATATGTTGTAGATTGTCAAGGTATGAGTGATAATCTGATGGACTTAGGTTTATCCATCAGATTAGGAATGATTTTCATTTCATGGCTAGTGCGGATCTTAGTTTTGTTTACATTTATTAATTTAAATTTGTTATTTCACAAAAACATTTTAGTATGCCTGACCAAAACATTACTTTATTGGTAAACAAAGTATAAAACTGATAATTTCCTTTAGAAGCTCAACCATACACTTTATAGTTATCAGAGGAAATATTTAATAGTTAAAATAAAACAAAAATACATAGTCTAAATAACCAAAGATGGATTTAACTTTATTATCTTTAAATATTAATGTCTTAAACAATCCTAGCAAGAGATCAAATCTACTGAAATATTTAAAACTGAACAAAGCACAAATTGTCTTCCTTCAAGAAACTCATTTCTAAACAAATGACAATTACAAATGGAATCCTAAGGAATATATGATATTGGTGCAATCCACTTATAAGAAAAAGATAAAAGAGGTAACAATTGTATGGAAAACAAATATGATTAACCCAGAAATCATTTATAAGTATGAAGATAAAGAAGGCCTTTTGGCATTAGTAATAGTTAAATATAATAACAGAATATGGACCCTAGCCAATCTATACTGGTTCCCAGCCAATGGAACAGAAACTGTTAAAAAACACTTGGATTTCATTTCCAATAATTATAAAGGCAACTTAATATTAGGAGGAGATTTAAACTGTATATTTGATATTTCTGAAACTACAAATAAAAGACTTCTGAGTACATCTGCTGTATCAAAAGCTTTAAACATGTGGTTAGAATAATTTCATCTTGTAAGTACTTTCAAATTTAAAGAAGATAAATCTTTGTTGTTTTCCCATCAAGATCACAGATTTGGTACCCAAACTAGAATAGATAACATATTTGCTGCCCATGACATACACTCTAAAATCATTAATTTCTCAATCGCTCCATGCCCCTTTTCAGACCACAATTCATTGATACTAAAACTTCAAAATTGGTAGAAACCATTAATCTTTAACTCCAGAATTCCAGTATATATAACTAAAATTAAAGAGTTCAAACCCTGGTCATTATCTGAATTACAGTTCTTCTTAGATATTAATTACACCACAGAGATAAATAAAAATAATGATATGGAATTCATTAAAAGCTTATAAATATATATATATATATATATATATATATATATATATATATATATATATATGGTAAAACACCAACTTGGTATAAAAATGTCAGAGAATGGGATTCTGAATTATTAGAGCTACAATCCAAACTTTTATCAGTAAAAGCTGAAAAAAATCAAAATCATTTGGAGATGAAAAAGAAAGTAGAAGTATTAAACAATAAATACAATGGCATTCTAACACATAAAACTAGTTTATCTTTAGAAAAACTAAAAATTAATACCTTGGCCACTTCTCTCCAAATATCTACATAATTTATTGACAAGAATCAAAATACAATCAAAAGCTAATAACATTAAAAGTATCTTCCATGAAAAGAAAGGGAAACATGTCTCGGATATGTGACTTTCTTAATGCCTATAGAAATCACTATATGGGGCATTTCCAAAAAGAAAATATACATATCAATCAATTAAATCTAGATGAAAAATGTTCTAATATAAAAAAATACCAGAAAAATTAAAACTAAATCTGCAAGCACCCATATCCTACAAAGAAATTACAGATACAATAACAGGGCGTAAAATAATAAAGCTTCAGGTATAGATGGCATAATTATGGAAATATATAAACCTTTTCCTTTAAATATACTATCCCTCTTCCATAAAACTCTATTAGAAATGCAGTCATAAGCTTTAATACCACCCTCTTGGAGATATTCCTTAATCACACTAATCCTAAAGGAAAACAAATCCCCCAAACCTCTGTACCTCATATAGACCTATATCATTATTAAATAATGACTATAAGATATTTATTACAATATTAACTGACATAATGAAAATACCACTATCCAAAACAATAAATAATGATCAAACTGGAGTTATATATCATATACACACACATGACAATATTAAAAGGATAATTTCTCTTATAGATTATGTTAATAAAGAAAATAAAGAAACACTCATAATTGGCTTAGATATAGAGAATGCCTTTGATTCCCAAAATTGGGACTATTTATTAAAAATCATAATGTTATTTGAATTTCCTGCATCCTTTGGTCATCTCCTAAAGAATATATATGTATATATATATATATATATATATATATATATATATATATATATATATATACATACACAAATAATTTAGCATATGTCAAGTTAGGTCCTTTTACCTCTGAATCTATACATATAACAAAAGGCACTAAACAAGGAAGTCCCATGTCAACAATTCTATTTGCTCTGGCTATTGAAATATTTGCAGATTCAGTCTATAACAATATAAAAATCAAAGGAATATATGTTTATGAACAATACAATTCTAAAGTAATGCTATTTGCTGATGGCTTATTACTAACATTATCTAATACAAAAGAGACATTAGAAGAATTAGATATATTAATTGACAAATTTCAAATGACTTCAGAACTCTATTTCAATAAATCAAAATCAAAATTTTTATTTTTAAATAAAAAAAAGAACTGCAGACTAAGGGGGATCACATCATACGGAAACAAGAATCTACCTTAAAATATCTAGGTATTGATTTATGCAAGGATAATAATGAATTAGTCTAAAAAAAACTACAATAATATCATCAATACAATTAAAATCTCTGTGGAAACAGGGAACAAAATAATATTAACATTTGAAGATAGACTACAGTTTAATTAAAATGGTTTTACTGTCAAAGATCCCATATATAACCTTGGCAATACAACTGTTACCAGAAAGGAATATACTTAAAGAAATAAATTCATGCCTAATAAAATTGTTATGGTTTCCCAAAAGAAACAGAATAGCTTTAATACATCATATTAGACCATGGAAACAGGGAGGATTAAACTTTCCTGATATAGAAACATATATAAAAGCATCAATATCTAAAACAATCTCAGACTGGATATGTCCAAATTACTCTGCAAATTGGAAAAAATACTAACTGTAATATCAATAAATTAATTTGATTTACAAAGAAATTTCAAACAGATAAAACCAATTTGCCATGGTAAATATTATGTATTAGTATGTAATATAACATAACTAAACCCACTAAAACTCGTTTGATTAATTATTACATTGACTCATTTAGGAAAATTATTAATGCAAATATAGATTTAAAAATCCGGTTTGATCTTTTAACACCATTTATAGTCACAAAGAACTTTCCACATAAAATATATACAGAAATTATTAATTCCTGGAAACAGAAAGGATTTGTTTGTTGGTTTCAATGTATCAAAGAACTACACGTTTTAGATATGCAAGAAATAAAAATAACATATAAACTTCCACAACAGGACTGGCTAACTTTACAGAGTATTCTGTCATATTTGCAAGATTTAAGTAGAATAATTAACAATTCTTTATTTAAAGAAATATCTAAATTTAGGAAGTACATATATGAAATCATATATAATGACTTTGACATGGGAAACAGTATTTCAAAATTTTACAAAATATTGCTAAACTATAAAGCAACACCCAAAACCTCATACTGGAAATATATAACAATAGGACACTCAATACAGTTAACTGAATATATTAAAGCAAATATATTATTATTGATAAAATATACATCCTTTGCACAATACTGGAAAGTTTTTCATTAGAAATGCTTGCACAAAGCATTCTTAACCCCAA
>NC_056745.1:350271305-350306547 GCF_019279795.1 Protopterus annectens | reverse complement strand
GATTGTTCATATTTTATTAAAAAAGGTTGATAAAATTAGATGAGTAAACCCATTGTTATAGTATTGGTGATATTGTGTATTAGGCCATTCCTTTAAACCCATTGTCATAGTATTGGTGATATTGTGTATTAGGCCATTCCTTTAAACCCATTGTCATAGTATTGGTGATATTGTGTATTAGGCCATTCCTTTAAACCCATTGTCATAGTATTGGTGATATTGTGTATTAGGCCATTCCTTTAAACCCATTGTCATAGTATTGGTGATATTGTGTATTAGGCCATTCCTTTAAACCCATTGTCATAGTATTGGTGATATTGTGTATTAGGCCATTCCTTTAAATCCATTGTCATAGTATTGGTGATATTGTGTATTAGGCCATTCCTTTAAACCCATTGTCATAGTATTGGTGATATTGTGTATTAGGCCATTCCTTTAAATCCATTGTCATAGTATTGGTGATATTGTGTATTAGGCCATTCCTTTAAACCCAGTGTCATAGTATTGGTGATATTGTGTATTAGGCCATTCCTTTAAACCCATTGTCATAGTATTGGTGATATTGTGTATTAGGCCATTCCTTTAAACCCATTGTCATAGTATTGGTGATATTGTGTATTGGGCCATTCCTTTAAACCCATTGTCATAGTATTGGTGATATTGTGTATTAGGCCATTCCTTTAAACCCAGTGTCATAGTATTGGTGATACTGTGTATTAGGCCATTCCTTTAAACCCATTGTCATAGTATTGGTGATATTGTGTATTAGGCCATTCCTTTAAACCCAGTGTCATAGTATTGGTGATATTGTGTATTAGGCCATTCCTTTAAATCCATTGTCATAGTATTGGTGATATTGTGTATTAGGCCATTCCTTTAAATCCATTGTCATAGTATTGGTGATATTGTGTATTAGGCCATTCCTTAAGGAGATATGAAGGGCAGTCATATGCACAGACATAAGCAAACTACAAAAAGTATCAAGGAAAGGCTGCACTCTGTCAGGCTGTGAATTTATTTTGTGCTCAGGAAAGTTTCTGATACGAGAAAAGATCTGATAAGTATCACCTCTGCTTTTATGGCATGTGTATAGAAGTTGACTTTCTTTTAAGCATATCATGCTGGGAGTGCACTTTGCGACAGTAGTTCAATTTTTTTTTAAGAAATAACTTTTATTCAAGAACATAAGAGAAACAATTTCATAATCTTTAAAAAGAAAGCAAAACAAAGGTATCAACAAAACTAGCTATACACATTATGATCATCTGATGACAAAGAAAAAGGCCACAAAGTGATACCATATTTTATTTCTGAACCAACTATGGATGTAGTCTTTTATATTATTTTAATGTTTTCTAGAAGGTGATCACAGAAGACACTCAGTTTAGCTTTTTCCCATTTAGCATTAGGAATTTTCATATAGTGGTCAGAGTGTCCATTGCGCACCATTTTGTGGTACTCTCTGATTATCAGTGGCTACTTACACATTGCATAGTTTTTTTCTTAATAAGATATATCAATCCTATAGTTAGTGATCATTTCAATTTCCACATTTTTGGTAACTGTCTTTTCAAGCGTACAAAACTAAACTCAGTAGGGGGATTTCTTGGTTTGGCAGGTGTAAAACCCTTGTCTAAGTGAAACAAAACTAAATCTGCTAGTAGTTTGCCTTTGTTCAGCCATGTGTTGTCACAGGGTTCTCTTTTAACTGCCACTTAAAATCCTCTCATTCCTCAGATCTCTCCAAAATATGACTCCAGCTGACCAGTTCATATTAATCTCATCTCCAGCAATCTGAAGAAGTCTCCTGGAAAATCCTACTGAATTCTGAATGTATTTAGAAGTATCTGAACAGAAATAGACAGCTAAAAAACCTAAATCTACTGGTTTTATTTGCATGTCATGGACGTAACAAGACTTCATTCCTATTTTCTTAAGGAAACGTGCTACTAAATTTCTTTATTTTTAAGCTATTCTTAATCTCTTAGTATGCTTTAAACTCCTCTAGAAATATTCTGTATGCATTATTAAATCTCTTTCTATGCAAGTCTTAATGTCTCAATGCACTTTAAACATGTCTAGAAATGCTCTGCATGCGTTCTGTATTATTCCTTTCTGCTTGGGAACATGCCTTCTCACTTTCAATAACCAAAGTTAACTTTGTCTATCATATTCTTTTGCGCAAACATTACTTCAGTTTCTAGAAAATTTGCTTTTTGTGCCTATATATAAATTGATTATTACCTAAGGAATTCAACAGACGTGCTTGGCATTCCTATAGAATAATGAAGTCCCTTGCATAATTTGTTCTTAAAAAAAAAATCTTGTCTAGAGTATTTCTATCCAATAACATGCTGTGACAACATTCTTATAGACGTATTTTAGATTGTCACACTTAAAAAATGTTAATAAATCTATTGTATCTATGTTATAAGAAGACAGAAAGCAGAAGAAATGTGCAGCTAATGGCAAAACAATATTCCAAAAATTAATGGGAAATTACTTGATATCATACAATGTGTTCAATTCAGGATAAAAAAGATGAATCATTAAGATGCAGCCATTCTTCTATATACTGTTAAAATAAAAGAGTTGCTATAATGTAGCAAAAGATCATTTTGTTTGCAAATTGCCTCCACAGCATCCCAGTATGGTATAAAAAGTAATAAACTTGCTTATGTCAGATTACAGTACAATCTCCAGAGGGCACTATCATGGAAAATGACAAGGTTTGTGGTACTGGTGATACATTGTCTGAAGCACGTGTGCCACATCCTTCATCTTTCAGCATAAATTATAGGAAACCCAGCTGCTGAAATTGCTTAGCCAGTCAAACCACTGAAAGCATTATGGAAGCTTAGTCATAGTCATGATTCACTTGTTCTGAGCAGAATCACCTAAATATGCATGTAAAAATGTACACAGAACAATGAAATAAATTTGACAGATGACATTGTCCATATTTACTATGATAGAAAGTGTTTTTCAACAAGAAATGAAAAAAAACTTCTTCCTACGATGTAAAGGAAAGTTTGTTTAGCACATTGCACATATACTAGAATTGATAACAGAGAAATAGGCACTCTCAGAAACACAGAAGGGCAGTTATGGAAAAAAATACAAAGACTTTAAGACAAACATACACACAAGTAAACACAGAAACTGGGATTCATAGCTGGATTGTGCAATACACACAGAAAATAAAATAGCTGTGGTCAATCCAAAGACTCCAAGGCAATTTTCTAACTTGTGCAATGTACAGGGCATGGAAATAAGTGCATAACGATACCTAAATAAGAAACCATGTGGAAATGAGCTACAGAGAATATGCAAATGCAGAAGGACAGCATGGTAAAGAAATTCAGGCATGTATAAAATGGAAACAGTGCTCACTCATGCTGACTTAGATTAAATGTCATGATTTACAGAATAATAAACAGAAGCCATGATATGTATAGTAGCAGTAGTTCAACTCTGTGTGCAGGTAGAAGCCATTAAATCCACTGCTGGCAATATCATGCTTTTGTGACTGCATTGAAGGCACTTTAGGCAAAGACTCCCACACCATCACATCACAGAACAGCAGAAAATTGATCCCACCAGAGTCATCAGGGAAACTCTATGGTACCTAAATAAACATTGCCATATCCCAAAAACATTAATGGGTATGATTTGTGGACTCCAAGGTATGTTAAGTATTGACCATCCCAGCTAGAGGGACCTTACAGTGATGTACAGGGACAAACAAGGTATATCATAGGCATCTGACTTGTGAATGCTGAATCAGATCCTGGATACCAGGCTACATCATCTGCTGGAGCTTATCTGATTCCCAAGATCACCACAGGGAATCCAACATTACAAAGGCATTCGTTTAGACTGCATGCTTCTGTGAAGTCCTCGCTGCCATCGATTCTAGCCCTGCTACTGTTAAGGCCACACATGTTCTAGAGGTCTATAAATAGATAAATACAAAGGGCTATCACTCCCAAAAACTGCCTGGTGGTATGTATTATCCACAATATAATCTATAATGTGGTTTTGGGCCACACAAATGGCACATCTGACCTATACCAATAGATCCTGCAAGGGGACTTCCCACAGGGTCATTTTGTTCCTAAGTACACATACACATACATATACAAACACACACATACACACATACACACACACACACACACACACACACACACACACACACACACACACACACACACACACACACAGTCACACTAGCTAGAGTAGCCAATGTATATGACTAGGGTACTGCTGAGCGGCTGTCACATGTAATGATGTGTCTTGTATTTTGCAGGTGATGCTGGATATGCCTTTGTGCCATGGATTAAGACCCCCCCCACCCCATTCACAACCAATAGACAATGACAGAAATGCCATGTACCATGTCACATGTCGAAAGAGGGAAAATTGTGTAAAGAATGTCTAGACTAATGAAGAGAAGATTTTGTTGACAAGAAACCACTGGATGTAGACTACAATACTGCCCAGGCAGCAATATATATTTTAGTGCATGCCATACTACATAACATGATTCTGTATAAACAGGTAGGGCAGACTGACAGCAACATGCCAGAATAGTCTAGAACTGATGCTGTGGCAGCTATTGCAGTGCAAGCAGGAGGTACAGGGGAAGACAGTGAAGGTAGCATCAGGCATAATAAATCAGCGCTGGCAAAGCAACAACATCTAGGCCACAACTGTGGTACCCAACATAAACAAAGAGAATAATATAAAGCATAGTGTAACACTCAAGCAATGGAGATCAGTAAATGCCTGACCATATGCACTATATACATTCGTAGTCACACCCCTCCCTAACCCAGCTATTTTAAATTGTATTTTCTGCTTTTCCCAAATAAATCTTCACTTCTTCCTAATTAACCAACATTCTCATACTCTAGCCTTTTAAACCCCCTATTCCTTACATTCTGGAGAAGATACAAGGATAACATAACTCTGTGCCTTCTTAGAAAATACTTCTCTACTTACCCTATATCAGCTTTCAGACTCCACCACTACTAAATATCCTTCTATCCTGCTACTTCTTTTTCCATCTTGATCCCTGCTCCTCCACTACCTGACAACTATAATATACAGATCAGTTTAATTAATCATGCTACTACTCAGCTTATCCTCTAGACTTGCACTGCTACTAGGTAATCTCTCCTCCTACAGTGACTCTATAATACTTCCCAACACATCTCTAACTGTGTCCCACCCACCTAACAGTGACTCTATAATACCTCCCAACACATCTCTGTGCCCCACCCACCTAACAGTGACTCTATAATACCTCCCAACACATCTCTGTGTCCCACCCACCTAACAGTGACTCTATAATACCTCCCAACACATCTCTGTGTCCCACCCACCTAACAGTGACTCTATAATACTTCCCAACACATTTCTAACTGTGTCCCACCCACCTAACAGTGACTCTATAATACCTCCCAACACATCTCTAACTGTGTCCCACCCACCTAACAGTGACTCTATAATACCTCCCAACACATCTCTGTGCCCCACCCACCTAACAGTGACTCTATAATACCTCCCAACACATCTCTAACTGTGTCCCACCCACCTAACAGTGACTCTATAATACCTCCCAACACATCTCTAACTGTGTCCCACCCACCTAACAGTGACTCTATAATACCTCCCAACACATCTCTAACTGTGTCCCACCCACCTAACAGTGACTCTATAATACCTCCCAACACATCTCTAACTGTGTCCCACCCACCTAACAATGACTCTATAATACTTCCCAACACATCTCTAACTGTGTCCCACCCACCTAACAGTGACTCTATAATACCTCCCTACACATCTCTGTGCCCCACCCACCTAACAGTGACTCTATAATACCTCCCAACACATCTCTAACTGTGTCCCACCCACCTAACAGTGACTCTATAATACCTCCCAACACATCTCTAACTGTGTCCCACCCACCTAACAGTGACTCTATAATACCTCCCAACACATCTCTAACTGTGTCCCACCCACCTAACAGTGACTCTATAATACCTCCCTACACATCTCTGTGCCCCACCCACCTAACAGTGACTCTATAATACCTCCCAACACATCTCTAACTGTGTCCCACCCACCTAACAGTGACTCTATAATACCTCCCAACACATCTCTGTGTCCCACCCACCTAACAGTGACTCTATAATACCTCCCAACACATCTCTAACTGTGTCCCACCCACCTAACAGTGACTCTATAATACCTCCCTACACATCTCTGTGCCCCACCCACCTAACAGTGACTCTATAATACCTCCCAACACATCTCTAACTGTGTCCCACCCACCTAACAGTGACTCTATAATACCTCCCAACACATCTCTAACTGTGTCCCACCCACCTAACAGTGACTCTATAATACCTCCCAACACATCTCTAACTGTGTCCCACCCACCTAACAGTGACTCTATAATACCTCCCAACACATCTCTAACTGTGTCCCACCCACCTAACAGTGACTCTATAATACCTCCCAACACATCTCTAACTGTGTCCCACCCACCTAACAGTGACTCTATAATACCTCCCAACACATCTCTGTGCCCCACCCACCTAACAGTGACTCTATAATACCTCCCAACACATCTCTGTGTCCCACCCACCTAACAGTGACTCTATAATACCTCCCAACACATCTCTAACTGTGTCCCACCCACCTAACAGTGACTCTATAATACCTCCCAACACATCTCTAACTGTGTCCCACCCACCTAACAGTGACTCTATAATACCTCCCAACACATCTCTAACTGTGTCCCACCCACCTAACAGTGACTCTATAATACCTCCCAACACATCTCTAACTGTGTCCCACCCACCTAACAGTGACTCTATAATACCTCCCAACACATCTCTGTGCCCCACCCACCTAACAGTGACTCTATAATACCTCCCAACACATCTCTAACTGTGTCCCACCCACCTAACAGTGACTCTATAATACCTCCCAACACATCTCTAACTGTGTCCCACCCACCTAACAGTGACTCTATAATACCTCCCAACACATCTCTAACTGTGTCCCACCCACCTAACAGTGACTCTATAATACCTCCCTACACATCTCTGTGCCCCACCCACCTAACAGTGACTCTATAATACCTCCCAACACATCTCTAACTGTGTCCCACCCACCTAACAGTGACTCTATAATACCTCCCAACACATCACTAACTGTGTCCCACCCACCTAACAATGACTCTATAATACCTCCCAACACATCTCTAACTGTGTCCCACCCACCTAACAGTGACTCTATAATACCTCCCTACACATCTCTGTGCCCCACCCACCTAACAGTGACTCTATAATACCTCCCAACACATCTCTAACTGTGTCCCACCCACCTAACAATGACTCTATAATACCTCCCAACACATCTCTAACTGTGTCCCACCCACCTAACAGTGACTCTATAATACCTTCCAACACATCTCTAATGGTGTCCCACCCATCTAGTCATACTTCGTACCTACACTCTCCACACATCACACCAAACCTATTTAATGATGCCCCTCACCTTTACTCCAAATACAGACTGATTAACTCCATTTCAGCTCAAACAAAAACCAAATTAACTGGAAAAATACCCCCCACCCCCCAAAAAAAAAGAGTAACAATAATTCCCAATGTACTAAAATCCTTCTAGGATGGAGACATGTACCCTAATCCTGTCTGTACCTATCACAATGAACATCAAGCCAGTTCTCTTCCACACACTACTGTAACCCTGCAATGGTCTGCCTCCAACCCCAGTAATCTAACTTTTGCTGCCATAAATATTAGAAGGATAAACAATAAAACTGCTGGCCTACATGGCTGAATTACACAGCATAAGCCTGATATTCTTGCTGTAAATGAAACTTGGCTTAAATTCAGCATAATCATCTCTGGAATTACACCTCTCAGCTATAATGGAGCTTTTCTCCCTTTTTTTTTTTCTTTATAATTGGAGCTTTTCTCCCTGGGCCTCAGATGAAAAAGGGCTCTTTAGCTCAGTCAGACAATCCCGGTCAACAAATGTAAGATAAAATAAATAAAATAATAAATAATATCACCCATAATGACAGTATAAAGAGGAAAAGTGGTGGCATTGATTTAATATTTCCCAACTGCCACATTTCCCTTTACAACAAATCAATACCAAAATCCAATTCAGCAGAGATTCGTATTACTTTCCTGAAATTAAATGATTATAAACAAACGTATTACTGTTCTTTACATCCCTTCTGGTGACAATACAGCTATACATGAAGATATCCTGCACTGAATATCCATTACAATGCTACAAGAAATAATACTACAAGGTGATGAGAATGTCAGTTGGATGGATGTAAACTCTAACTACCCTACATCTAATGTGAACTAATTTGCTTTCACACAGCTAATTGATAGCCCCACACATTATAGCAAGACATCAAACTGTCTGTTAGATTAGATCCTAGTATCAGACCTTAGCAAATACATCACCTCGTGTACAATGTCTGACTGCCTCAGAGATCCTCTCCCTATCTATACAACCAAAATGGGTCAGAATATAGAATATGATAAAATCAGCAGGCAAAGGAGAGTAGTACCGTTGTATTGAATTCATACTCAAGTTTTGGTGAGTACCTTCACAAGGTGGACATTGTTTTTACAAAATCTCACCAAGACAACATTGATACAAAGACTGTATTTTGTATAGCGCATATCATGGACATTAGCAAGTGCACAATTCCCAGGATAAAAAAGTGCCCAATCTAGGTATGTGTATTGGTGCCAGGGATGCAAAAAATGACAGTGTGTAGAATCCTCAATACATGGAAACTACAATGGGATTATGCCAGGCTCAGTATAGAAGGAAGTAGAAGTGCAACAAAACCGCAAAAAGTGACAGACCAAAAAGAACAATAAAGATGATAGAGTGGGCTTTTGAAGATAACGAAGAAATGATGTATTGTTACTGTTATGCAAGAAGTCCAGAGGGGGTTTGAGGTCTGGGCTGGACATCCCACTCATTAAAGGAAAGTGAAGTGTCCCTTATAGTCTCTTCTTTCCAGATACAGTGATCACTACGGGACTACTATCTGGTTCTCTAGACCAGACATCCATGCATATGGCCACTCCTACTATATTGTGTCCACAGCTGCACCTTCTCTTGGGGCCCCCTGTTTACACAGAGCCTGCTCTGTGGTGTGACTGAGTGCCTGTATAATTGGGTGGGCAGGCTGGGCTCATTACACTTGGTTGGCAGCCATCTTAGAAGAAGGTAAACTCTGACTCCAAACCCAGGCAGATGGAGCTCATTAGCCTTGTCAGGCAGTTCATCTAGGGGAATGTAACTCTGACTTCAAACCCACAGTCTGGTCATTGGATGATGGATCTGTTACCTTGTGGACATCTTCAGGAGAAGAAAAGGCTATGAGAGTAAACCCAGACAGAAAATCCTGAGTAGAACTCTCAAGCTGGTCATGAACTCTGACTTCCTTCTGGCAGCTCCTATAGCCAAGATGATGCCAAACGTATCACTCCATGTTCCTTTGGACCACATCAGAGAGGCTGACAGGGAATCCTGTTGACTGGGCATCTCAGGATCTTCAATTACTATGCACAGGCTTGCATCCTGGATAGGTCACTTCAGTGTCGCTGCTTACAGCATCAGTAACAATGCAGGAGACAGCAGTTACGAGTTATAAGTCCAGAGTGACTGGCTTATGCTCAGATGCTACATGTTATCTCTGATGATTGGATGGACCATCATAGTCCCATTGGTCAGCTATTGGCCATCTCAAGTTGGGCAGCCCCCAGCCAGTAAGATGCTGACCTGCCACAGTCTGCCTGCTTCAATGGGTGCTTGGAGTTAAGGTAAATACAGAAGAGCAGTCTGTAAAATCCTGCACCAGGCAAAAATAAGAAAAAAAGTAAACTACCAATATTACGAGGGCAAGCTGGAATGTCAGGACATTATGCCCTGGCCTCTCTGATGATCTTCACCAGGTCAATGACTCCAGGAAAACAGCCACCATTGATCCTGAACTCCTGAGGCTCCAAATTCATATTGCTGCACTGCAAGATACTAGACTCCCAGCAAATGTGAGCTTCAGAGAACAGGACTACACATTCTTCTGGCAGGGGAGGAAACCAAAGAAGCAGCAATTGCATGGTGTCAGTTTTGCAGTGAGAAATTCCTTGCTGTCCTCAATCAAACCTCCTTCAAAAGGCACAGATTGAATCCTCTCTCTCTGCCTCTCATTGTCTTCTGGCCCTGTGACCATCCTGAGCATTTACTCTCTCACACTCTGCACCCCAGCTGAGACAAAGTACACGTTTTACATGGAGCTTGAGACCACTATCAGAGGAATACCTATCATAGAACACCTGTCATGCTCGGAGACCTCAACACTTGAGCTGGAGCTGACCATGTTTCCTGACCCAGCAGCATCGGACAGTTTGGTGTTGGCAAGCTGAATGAGAATGGGCAGAGATTGCTAGAATTATGCTCTTACTGCAACCTCTGCATGGCGAACAAACTCTTTGCCACCAAGGATAACCACAGAGTATCCTGGAGACACCCAAAGTCCCATCACTGACACCAGCTGGATTTTGTATCACTAGAAGATGCTTGCTAAACTGTATCCTTGTTACCTACAGCTATCACAGTGCTGACTGTAACACTGATCACTCCCTGGCTGGCAGGTACATCTTCATCCCAAATGAATCTACTCCTCAAAGCAGAAAGCACACCCTCGTATCAACACTACCAGGGCATCACTGCTGGACCTGCATGAGTGTTTTGCCAATAGTATTGCAGAGGCCCTCAAGGACTGCCCAAAAAGCAGTGTTGAACTGAGGTGGAACCATATCCATGACACCATCCACAACTCCATCAAGGATACCTTCAGTAGAAGACAGAGGAAGAACCCAGACTGGTCTGAAGCAGGAATCACTGAGATTGAGCTAATACTCTCAGCCAAGTGAGCAGCAGTGCTCAACTACAAGAGGTGACCCTATCTACACTCAGGAAGGCCAGACATTATGCCAAGTGGATCACTTGATAATGTGCCTACAACTATTGACTGAATCTTTGTCATAACATTCAACTCACTGCTGACTATGGCAACACTTACACCATGTATGAGGGAATGAAGAAAGCCTTCAGCCCCAGTACAGTCAAGATTATACCCCTAAAGTTTGCCTCAGGTGAAGTATTACAGACAGAGGCAAACAAATGGAGAAATGGACAGAGCATTACCAGGAGCTCTATTCAAAGGAGACCATTGTCGCTCATGCAACAGTCAAAAACATAACCCCCTCCTTATCATGGAAGAGCTTGATGATCCACCCTCTGTAGAAAAACTCAGCAAAGCCATCAACTCCCTTGCCTGTGGTAAAGCTCCAGGAAAGGATGGCATTCCCCCAGAGGTCATCAATGTTGGCAAGAAGTGTGTTCTCCTCGACTATCTGCACAAGCTCCTGCTACAGTGTTGACAGGAAAGAACAGTGCATCAGGATATGCATGATGCCATCATCATCACGCTGTATAAGAACATAGGAGACTGAAGTGACTGCAACAACTACCAAGGAATATTCCTCCTCAGCATAGTTGGGAAGGCCTTCACCTACGTAATTCTGAACTGGCTACAATTACTAGCAGAACATGTTTACCCTGAGGCACAGTGTGGATTCAGAGTGGGAAGGTGGATGATCAACATGTTCTTCTCACTAAGACAGCTACAACAAAAGTGCTTCGAGCCAAAGAAACAATTGTACATCACCTTCATTGATCTAACTCAGACATTCGACTTGGTCAGGAGGAAAGGCTTTTTAACCCTGCTACAGAGGACTGGATGTCTCCCCAAACTCCAGAGCATGATTACATCCTTCCATGAGTACATGCAAGGTGTCGTACAATATGATGGCGCCTCCTTGGGCTCATTCCCAATCAGGAGTGGAATGAAGTAA
Source organism: Protopterus annectens (assembly GCF_019279795.1). Lineage (NCBI taxonomy): Eukaryota > Metazoa > Chordata > Ceratodontiformes > Protopteridae > Protopterus > Protopterus annectens. The sequence goes on along the minus strand of NC_056745.1, from coordinate 350,294,548 downwards.
GGGTGTGTACTTGCTCTGACACTCTTCACCATCTTATTCTTTCTGTTACTGTCCCATGCCTTTGATGAGTTCAAAGATGATTTATACATCTATGCTAGACGTGCTGGTAATCTCTTCAACCTCGCACACCTTTCAGCGAACACCAAGGTGCAGACTGTACTGATCAGAGAGATGCTGTTTCCAGATTATGCTGCACTGACTGCTCAAACTGAGGAAGCATTGCAATGCCTCATAAGCTCCTTTGCTGGTGCCTGCAGAGAGTTTGACCTCACAATCAGCCTCAAGAAGACCAACATCATGTAGCAGGATATCAGCAGCATCCCTTGCATCTTCATCAATGATCACACACTTGAGGTGTTGAAGATCTTCACTTACTTGGGCTCCATCATCACCAGCAACCTCTCCCTGGATGCTGAGTAGAATAGCCAGATTAGTAATGCAGCAACAGCAGTGGCATTCCTAACAGTGAGGGTCTGGCACAACTCCGAACTGACCATCAACACCAAGATGAAAGAGTACCAAGCATGTGTGCTTAGCATGCTGATCTATGGTAGTGAAACATTGACCCTGTACTCCTGTGAAGAACACAGGCTCAACGAGTTTCATCTATACTGTCTCAGAAGGATCCTGTGCATCTCCTGGCAGGACTCCATCCCAAACAAGAACATCCTAGTGCAGGCACGGATATCAAGCATGTTTGGTCTGCTCTTCCAAAGGTGCTTGCCCTGGCTTGGTCATGTCAGCCATATGCAGGATGGTCAAATTTCCAAAGACCTTCTGTATGGTAAGCTTGCCATCTGCTCCAGACCCATGGGAAGGCCCATTCTGTGGTTCACAGATGTCTGCAAATGTGACATGAAGGCAGGCAACATCAGTCCAACAGGCTGGGAAGCCATAACCGCAGACTGCATCACTTGGAGACTGGCTGTCAAGACAGATAGCTAGACAAGCGAGAAGAAGAGAAAGGAGCTGTGGGAGGAGAAGTGAAAGCTCAGATGGCAGAGGACAGCTTTGGTATCTACACAGACAGGCATTGACTACACCTGCAAAAACTATAACAGAGTCTGCCAGTCTGCCAGTCAAAAACCGGCCTTTACAGTCACAGCAGGCACAGCATTCCAACCACCAGCTGATTTTGTGACACAGACTTTATTGTCTCTCGAGACAGAGAAAGGCATCATGCAAGAAGCCTAGAATTTCTAGACAGAAGATGTTCTAAAATGTCAAGAGACAAATTAGGGGAAAGAAAAATGCTTGCACAAGAAAAGCTGTGAAAAGCTTCAAATGCAACTAAGAAACTTTGGGCCATTTGGAAAAAGAAGCGACAGAGGATGGGTAAATATATAAACAACTAAGATTATTGAAAGGTATAAAAAAACATGCACATGAAAAAAAAAAGAAAAATAGATCTGATATGGTGCAATATTTATACAAAGGGAAGAAATCAAATGCCATCATGGAAGCATCAATTAGAGAAAATTATAAAGCAGTTAAGACAAGAAATGTCACTGTTAGAACAGTATATTAGAGGGAACAGTTCAACAAAAACCATTAGTAAGAAAGATGTGATAAAAGCAAATGCAGAGTATTAGAACAGATCAAGATATATGGTACACTGTTGCAAATAATAAACTAAACAAACCCACAAAGGCAGAAACAGTTAGAAGATATGCAGATAAATATAAAGGAAAAGTACAAAATAAGTAGTTTCTTAATGACCCAAAACAGTTTTATAGAGAACTGGAAAACAAAGCAAAAGGAACAGAAACACCAGCAAAAATGAAGAAATGGGCACATTTTTGAGAATTATCTATAAAGACCTTGTGGAACAATGATGCTGATAGGATAGAAGAAGTAAAAGAAATAGTAAGAAATTCCAATGTACAGGATATGAAATGGGATGAAGTAACGGCCCGTGAAGTTGAAACACAATTAAGAAAAGCTCCTATCTAGAAAACCCAGGGCCCAGATGCAGTACCTAACCTCAGACTAAAAGTATTAACATCCTTACATGAAAATTTAGCCATGAGTAAGAACTACTTATTTGCACATCCCAAACAGATATAAACCTGATTAACAAGAAGAAAAACTATACGTCTCCTTAAAAGTAAACCTGTAAGTTATCCTAAAAATTATAGACAAATAATGTGCCTTCTGATATATAACCTATATACGACACGAGAGTTTGTTGTTATTTAGAAGAAAAGTCAGTCATGGCAATAGAACAAAAGGATAACAAAATAAGATCATATGGAACAAAGGATCATTTATAGTTAAATAAAGTCATAATGGAGAACTGTAAAAGGGGAAGAATCTAAGTATGGCACCGACAGACTACAAAAAAAAAACATTTGACAGTATCCCACATTCATGAATAAAGGAGTGCTTATAGATGTATAAGTCACACCCTATATCAGTGATGGCAAACTGACATGAATGCCAAAGGTGACATGCTACAACATTTTGGGTGACACATCAGCATTCACCAACACCCAGGTTACCAAAAAAACTTCTTCTTTTCCCAGTTAGGGGTCACTATAGTGGATCACCTGTCCACTCATGATTGGCAGTGGAGTTTTACAGTGCCGAGTTGCCAGCCCAGCACCCAACCTTCCACAGAAGGCACACACACACACACACACACACACACACACACACACTTAGGGCCAATTTAAAGTGTCCAATCCACCTACAGCATGTCTTTGGGATGTGGGAGGAAACCAGAGCACCCAGAGGAAACCCACATGATCACAGGGAGGACTTGCAGACTCCACACAGAAGGCACCCCAGCCAAGGATTGAACCAGGGAATCTCTTGCTGTGAGGTGACAACACTAACTTCTGCTCCACCGTGGCCACCCTCAAGTTACCAAAGAAACTAATGAACAAAAATACAATAAATATGTGACCCTGGACTTATCTATTAAAACTCAGCAACAAAAAAGTCATTAATTGATGTTATTCAAATCAAATGCAATGCATTCCATATTGTTTTCAGTTCAATTCCAAATTACTATTAAAATAGTGTAATTTTTTGCACACTATTTTAAGCCCAGTTATCAGTGCACATATCCTTTTCCGCATTGCATGTCACTGATTTTTTTTTTTTTTTTTTTTTTTTGCTTTTATAATACATTGAAGCACACATGATTGGACTGTATTTTTTAAATAAATGAATATGTAAAGAATTGCTTCTCTTTTGTTCAGGGTGGGGGGGTGACACCCCAGCAGAGTCAAGACAGACATTTTCCAAACTGTTGACATGCCGAGATGAAAAGGTTTGCCATCACTGCCCTATATTGATCAGTTACATTACAGTGACAACTTTGCAACTAAGTCATAATTATCCCAGGAAGAAAAATTCAATGGGAGATTTTCCAGGGAGACACTTTTTTTACTGCTGCTCTTCCATCTTGCCCTTAACCCATTACCAACAGTAGTAGTTAATTATAAGATGACAAAACTAGCATTGATCATTGAAATTGTTACTCCCAATGATTAGACTGTCTTACATACAGAGAGATACAAAGAGCTAAAATACCAGGATATGTAGGCAGAAATGAGGGCAATGTGGAAAAAGGATACTCGGGCAGTTCCAGTAGTAGTAGGAGTAACATGTCTCATAAAAAATAATTTGCAGTCATATTTACATTACCGGCTGATACATATAAATTCATATAAATTGCAGAATAGGTTGATGATGGGCACATTGCAGGTGCTGCAAAGAGTACTTTTGGCTTACATCAAAGACAGAAATTATACTAATTTCACAAACGCTAATCATACTTTGAAATAGGAATGGTGTCCATTCCCATCACTGCATTAGAAACACAAAAACCTTGTAACAATTAATCCAAGCTGGACATCTCACACATCCACCGAAACAGCATGTTTATAAAACAAGCTGCAACCTTTCCAAATTAAACCCCAAAATGTTAAATACTAACCTATCATCTATTAACTGGAACTTCCTAAATATCCTCCCCTTAGATGATGGTGTAAATTAATTCAATACAACTTTCCTGAATATTCTAAATAGCCTCACAATTCCAAGAAGGTAGAGAATAAAAACAAATAATGCAATATGAATATCCAAAAAGAGTAGAATGTTAATGCAGGATAGAGAAAAAGCAAGGAAAGAATTACAAACATATAAAACACAATATCTTGAAAACTTCAGAATGCTTCCCAATCATACTAAAAGCAAATTAATGAAGACAAAAACTATACTATTATAATTTTTCAAAATAATAGCAAAAACAAACATTCTGGAAAGCCTTTAAAGAAATCTTGCATCCTGTAATAAATTGAACCCTAACCCCTCTCTCAATAACTCATCACTAGAAACTGCAATCCCATGTAATGCTTATTCTATAGATAGTAAAAAAATACTCAGGAAGCTTGCTTTAACAGTAACCGAAACATGGCTTTGTAGCTCACAACTTATGCACAACCCTACAAAAATGCAAAGAAACTACTACTTTTTTCCACAAATCCCTCTCCCATAACAAAAAAAAATTAAAGTCTTGTCTCTCTTCATAATAAAACATTGAAGTCACTTATCATAGCAAATTATTAGGGACAATACTGGATGATAATCATAAATTCTACCTATATATACAAAATTGAATAACAAAAACTCAACATAAACTAGGGATGCTTTATAGTGCCTAAAACGTTCTCACCGATGCAAGTAAAGCTACAATTGTCAATACTTATGTCCACTCTTCTTTATGGTGCTCCCATCCTTACTAACCTTCGGGCATTACAAAAATCAAAACTTGAACAATGCTATAACAAAGTTGCTAAATATGCATCAAATACCTATTTCAGAACCTGCCACTATATAGCACTAAACAACCTAAACTGACTTTAACTAACCATCAACTAACAGTTCCCCTTCAGAAGCCTGAATGATCATAAGCTCGAAATTCATAAGCCCAAGACCAAAAGCCTGAAAACTCAAAAGTCTGAAAAACTCAAATGCCTGAAACCCAAAAGCCTGAAAACACAAAATACACATACTGACTTTAATGTGGGTTTGCTATTCTTAGCACTGTGGTGGAAAGTTACGGGTTGGGTTCAGGTAAGTGTGCAATTGTTTTTACATTAGGGTTAGGGGCGAGTTAAGTGAGTTAGGGTTAGGGCGCGGGTTAGGTGAGTGTGCGATAGTGACGGACCTTAGGGTTGGGGTTTGGGTTAAGGTAAGTCGGTAGACAGTAGTGTCTTTGTACTGGCATATTGGCATTATTTGTATTCTGTGTATTTTCAGGCTTTTGAGTTTTAGGCTTTTGAGTTTTCAGGCTTTTGGTTTCAGGCTTATGAATTTCGAGCTTATGATCATTCAGGCTTCTGAAGGGGAACCCAACTAACATATACACAGCTTCTTACCACCTATAAATTTTTTCAGAATCCATCTGCTTGTCCAACACTAAATAACATTTACACAACTATGTTCCTAGTTGGTCTTTATGATCCAGTGCCTAAAAAAACTCTTGTCTGTACACAAACCTATCAAATCTGCTGGGCATTGCCTGTACTTACACCATGTGGCTAAGGCCAGGAAATCCGTATCTCTGTCCATTAGTTCAATAGCCTCCCTCCCATCCTTCAAAACTATTTTGAAAGACTGTCACCAAAAGCTGGCTGTGTTCTTGCTCAAAACCAGGATAAACTATTTCCCTAAATGTGAACAAATACCTATTCATACCTAATTTCTCCTTACTCTCCCCTTCTTTACTCATTTCCTTACTTCTATCAATTTCTCTCCCCTGTCTTTTTCTCTAAATATACCTTAAGCCAACCTTTCTCTCACTTTGTATTGCAATTCTTGTTTGTATTACACTAACTTACCTTTCATTTCTCTATAAAATAGCTAAAATTTCTCTAACTACTAAATCATTGTTGTTGTTGTTGTTTTTCTTTCGGCTTTTCCCAGTAAGGGGTTGCCACAGGGGAACTCCGGTCTGCTAATGATTGGCAGTAGATTTTTTTTTTTTTTTTTACAAAACGCCAAGGTGCCAGCTCGATGCCCAACCTTCAATGAAGGCACACCCATTTATGCACGCATGTCTTTCAAACGCTACCCAACCACGGGGAGGACATGCAGACTCCACACAGAAGGCACTTCCAAGCCCAGCATCGAACAGGAGAACCTCTTGCTGTGAGGTAACAATGCAACCACCATACCACCGCGGCTGTCCCTAACCACTAAATCATTGTAATATAACTAATATCTAGTACTAACCACTGTTTTCATATTATTTCTAATTTGGTATAATTATTTATATTGTATTTGTTTATTTGTATTACTTTTAAAGACTGCAAAATTATTAATCTTACAATGTTTTGTTATATTTCTCCCCGGGCCTCCACTGAAAATGGGTTCCTACCCAGTTGGACTTTCTCAGTAATCAAATGTCAATAAATAAGTTAATACATAAATACATAAATAAATAAATAAATAAATATGCTGCATCAGACATCAACGTATCCACACTGCATAAGAGGAGAGCAGGGTGCAGTCATTATCACATGCCCAGATGAAGGGGCAAAATGGCAATTTACTGCCAACAACATTCCATTGAGGATAGTGTCATAGGATGTGAATGTAATACCTCTGCTCTCTGAAAGATGGAGGGCTGTCAAGGTAACAACTGTCTGTGACAGAGATCGATTGCCACTGCATGACTGGTGTTGGTATACACTGTGGTGGCTATTTGTATTGAGATTAGGCCCATTCCTTGTCAAGGATAGGGTTTAGCTGCAGTACCTCATGTGGCCACTCCAGGAGGCATCTGACAGGTATAGGCTGAGAAAAGTGTCTTACCATGACCAGCCATTTACCAGCAGGTGACACTGATGCCGTATATGCAGTGCTCTATGTCCTCAGAATTTCCATCTCATGTTAGGATCCTACAAAACCATAACTATGACATCAGGCCACAATCAGAGGGCAATCATAATATGTTGTAGAGATACGTGTATAGTGGAAACATTTGCCGACAGTGACCTTAGTAGCAATATTGTCTTATGGTGCTAATACTCCAAATCACTGTACAGTTTGTGCATGTCCCTATTTAAGGCATAGAATACACTTACCCACTCCATAGTGCTGTGGGTAACAGCTGTTTGTACCTGAATCACTGAGCTATGCATCTTCTGGTTGAGACTGCAGGGTGCACACATATCAGGGATAGTATGGAAGTGATGGAGGTGTCAGACTGTATTGTACCTTTCACCTATAGTAAGTATTCCCACAATGGTTTCAGTGGACATATCAGAGGATGTGTCCAGTGGGGACAATGGAAAAATCTATATGGGAGCCTCCTATAGGTGGTGGGATAGGTCAGTGACCTTCACATATACCTCTGCACCTGTGAATGTGAGTGTTCTCTCCACTGGTGTCTCAGATAGAACTTCTGTGTTATCAGTCTATAACACAAGCATATCACCATCTTTGCCAGCTGCAGCAGGCCACTGATGTTGGACCACTGTCATGGATCTAAATCGGTTGAACCTGTGAATGCATAAAACACACAACACCAATATCAGCCCATGGCCTTATGGTTGTACTGTTCCCCTGTGTAAAAATTAAACATTGCTATACAGTATTCTGTAAAGCACATATTTTGCTGGCCAGGATGTGGCATTTGCAGAACATAGTTTCCAAAAGTGCAGAGGTGCAGATTACCAAAAGTCATATCTGTTCCAGCATATCTTTACATGTATATCATACTATAGTAGCATAGACCATACTAAACTGGTACATCACCTGCAGACACATGGATAGTATGTGTCAAGCCTGCAACCACATTATAGGTTCATATGTACTTAACAGGCTCCTCATCCATTAGGATCTTCAGAAGCCTAGATCTACATTCCCATGAAATTTGTATCCTTTATAGTTTAAGTACAAGTAACACACAGGGAAGTAGAACATTTATATGTTCCCCTAATGCATGATGGCAAAGGGTCCTGAACTAGGGACAAATTTGTGATTACCCATCCATTTGTCATTTGAACATTGTGAGAAGTACCTAAATGTTGATAGAAAGATGATTTCAAAGAAGTTGTATTTGCTCCATCCATCCATCCATCCAGCCAGCCATCCAGCCACAGTTTTGCACATGGGGTCATGGTGTCACTTCAACAGTGACAATCATCTATTCCTCTAATATGTACTATTTATGTTACGAAAATAAATTTAGATGTCTTGAATGTGTATTTACGCCTCCACTGGACTTGTGAATATGCAGTAGGCCTGATAGGATAGAATTTGCTTAGGCACTACACAAGAGGCAGAGATCACCCCTCAGTAGCATGTATGACACTGAGAAAATGGACAATGCATTGAGATGGTTTGCATAGTTATATAGTTTAGACCCTTGATTTTCTTACTAAGAAGGTAGTGTGGGCATTTGAGTCATGTCAAATGTTTGTACAGATACATACCACAGGGGCATTATACTCAATGATTGGCCTGATGAGTGCACATACTATGAAATGATCACATCCCTGGACCTGGACACCATACTTTCAGGAAAAAGCTATGCAATTAAAAACACTTTCTTACAATAGTGGATACATGGTGATTGAAGTATAGTTCTTTGTTTACATAGGTTCCCAGGTCCATAACTGCAAGATCAGTTTTATTGGGTGTGTTGTCAATGTGACAGTTACAAGGGACTTCTTGCTTGCTGAGCCCCAACGTTTTTGTGTGTTATGAACATTTCTCAGTGTTAGTGAACTTATTTCCAAGGATTCCTGATATTGCAGGAATTCTTCCTTCTAATTTAAAATATTTGCTACTGCACTAGCTCAAAGCCTGTTTGTTTTACATTGGAAGGGTTCTTTTGCACTCTGGTGGGAGCAGAAAGCTAAATTCAACCCATCCAAGGTGGGAACTACTGGTCGACAGCTTATTGTGTTTTTATCTGATTATCCTCAGGGTTTAACTTTATAAAAGTCTTACATCCTGCTTGTATAAAAGCCTCATGTTTGTGCATTGTGTAAACGAGCTTCCCCATGCTTGCATATAAGCAAACCTCACCAGTTTAAAATCCTCTATAGAAAATGCTCTCCATGGTCTCCCACTGTTCATAGCTGCTGGTAGAGCTGCCAGTTTGTGCAGAGGGTGGTACCACTGCAGGTCGTTTAATAGTATACTGATAAACACTCTCACTTTGACATTTAAGTGACTCTCCCTTGCTCCTTTCCATCTAGAGATTGTGTTTCCTTGCCTTACATAGCATAGGCTAGACCTGCTGAATCTAAACTGTTTGCTATCACTGTGCTCTTAGACCAGGTATCTTAAATTTAGAGGGCTTCCATGTACCCTTGTGGCAGACATGTGTAGCTCAGGGCCCATCTGAGTTAGGGATTACTGGAGAAAGGCTGAGTTTTTGGCTCTCCCATTGGTAGATGTGTTAAACCTGTTTAAAATTGCCTGTATATAAGCCTCACATTTGCATGGGTTTGCTCTCAGTTTACTAGTGCTGTTCAATATTTGCCAACTTTCATCAGAGGTCTGGGGTGCATCTTCACTGAAATCCAAGAAATCCACTGAAAAAAAAACTGAAAAACAAGCATATTTTAAGCCAGTACTGCACTTTGTTAACTGTATTTAATTGAATTGCTGCTTCATTTTTGACTTCCCAAATACTGCATTCAGAAAAATCCTACCATAATTGATGGGCAGTTTGCCATCATTTCTCTTGCCAGCTTGATTGATATGGGCATCTTGAGAAAATGTAGCAGATGCTTCATGTATACTGACAACCATTTAAAGGAAACTAACACGCTATGGGAGAGATGCAAATACACTGTGGAACTGGAGTCAGTTCTCTCACGTAAAAACAAACTAGATGTCAAACAGGTTGCCAACACACATGCTTCACCTCTCACACAAACCTCACCTCTCACACAAAATAAGGTCATGACACACAAACCCACATATGTGGAGATACTCACTAAAAGCCTACAAAAAGAACAGAGACCTCCCAGATGCACACCACCCACACTCACCACTAAGCACAAAGAAACCACTACACATATCAACACACACATCAATTTTTCAACAAAAAGTATTGTTATTACTCTGTCATAGTCCATGTTGGAGTGAATGACTTGTGATGCACCTCTCTGGACTACATAAAGAGAGACATGATGAACTCTCTGATTATGTGTCCCAAGACAGATATATCCTTAGCCCTAAGCAGTATCCTACCCTCACCCAGGATGATGCCACAATATAAACAAAAAATGACTGACTTCAGCAATTGGCTCAGCTTCTGGTGACATGTCCAGGGGGATCCAGTATCTGACAGCATGGGAGGATATGGTAAACAGACCTTGCTGCTTTGTTAGAGATGGTCTGCACCTGTTTCCCCATGCTTTTGGATACTGGCAAAGGCCCTTGCCTCCCCTAGAGTGCCTTTTTTTAGGCAATGTCAAAACAACAAATTTTCCAATGTAACAAAATCTAATTGAGACAAACTGAGGACCATGCTGCTTAATACTAGGAGTTTAAACACAAAACTGCACTTCCTGGAAGCACTCCTCACCTTGGAGGATTTTGATGTCTGTGCAGGAAAGAAGGCTTTCTAGTTGTCATTTGCCTGGGTGGCATTTCTTACCCTATATCTTTATATTGTCTTTTGTTGATCTGATCAGGATCTGATGTTCTCTGGTAAGTTTAACATGTTTTTTTGTATATTTAGAATTACATTTATTTTTACATGAAATTATTTGTTTTCCTCCTGTTGTACAACTTGTTTATATTTATATTCCACCATTGGAGTTTATTTTTGAATTTAACTCTTTATTTACTTCACAGGGGGATAGATGCATCAGTGCAGCTATTCACATTTGCATAAAATTTGGCAGAAAAGGATTCTGCTTCAAGCTGGAAGCAAATCTTGAATTTAGCCAGGTCACCATTTAGTCTGAGTAGATTAGCATTGGCATAATCTTTGAATACTGAGGTACTGGAAGATGCTTCTGGCTTTAGTCTTAAGTTGAATGCGACCGATGCATTGTCCAATTTGACCAGGGAGGGGATTACCACTGGTAGGGAGCAGTACTGTCCTATATTAGTGAGGAGCAATTCCAAGATTTTATCACCCCTGGCTTGAATGCATATATATATGGCTCCCACCTGAAACTAAACCGGTTGTTGAAGTCAATAAACGTTTGTTCATATGGAGGCATCATTCTTCGTGATTGTACAATACTGCTCAAGGATAGGTTTATACCTGCCTCAGACGCATATTCCTAGAGCTCCATCATGTCTCTCTTCATAAAGTCCAGGAAGGCATATCCCAAGTCATTTGCACCTACATGTACTCTGATCATTTCATATGTGTACTTGCGGTGCTAGGACTTGCGTGAGCATGTACTCTGGTGAATCGTGGCACCTGATAGGCAACTGGCCATGAACGTCTACTTCAACAGCCTGATGAATGGTGCATCAGTGTGTCTTTCAATGGAGTCACCTATGACTAGGATGCTGGATTGTCTGGAGTTTTGAATTATGAGCTTTTGAACTGAGGCACGGTGACTTTTTGAAACATGTTCCAAGGAGGGTGTTGTCTGTGAGGTGTGCTTGTGAGGTTGCTGAGAGTACTTATTACTTAGTTTACATTTAAGAGGCCTTTATAGTTTATGTGCATTACTTTTAAGAATAACAACATATGTTGTTCTATGTGTTTAGTTTGATCTGTGTGATAGGCTTTGTGCGGTATTGTGTTGTACTGATAACTTGTTTGTTATTTGTAGTGTCTTCATGAGAATTTTGCCTCCAATAGCATTAAATAACTTAACCTCTGACAGACTGTGTTAGTTTATTTAAGTAGTTGTGAGTAAACATGAGACAATTGCTACATTGTCTCAGAATGCCCATTTACATCAAACTGACTACAGAGAAGGCTGGAAAGTGCAAATCCATGGTTCCAAGTGCTTGCTAATCTGGTTTGAAGGGGAAGTAGCACCTTTGAGGTTTGCAGTTGATTACTACAGGTGCTACATGTCTGGTAGTAGAGATAGTGCCAGTCTCAACACAGCTGCATGCAGCTAGGAATCATTGATCTTTACATCTAACCACCAGCTGGCATGAGTTATTATAAAAACTCCTCAAACTATGTCAGTTGCTTCATTGTTAGGGGTTTATGCCTTGTAGTGGTCCTGCCTTCTTCAAGCCCCCATGTTTTTTGATTTGCATGAAAGAGTATATTTGTCACCCTCCTTTATATCTATTCTGAGATCTGTTGTGGCCTATCACAATTTACCAATCCTGGACAATGTCGTAACAGACCTGGTCCTTGACATAAATTGGTCAGTACGACTTTTAACCAGTAGGCAAATGACCTGCATGTGGAGACATTTCAGTACAATATCATTCTCCTAACTTGTAACCTTCTCTTGGTGTTGCCCTCCAAGGTGGATATAACTGTACCTATAGACCTATAGACAGAATTTCCCTTTTAAGAAACACAAGGGCTGAGCTACACCACACAAAAGTTACTTCTGCAGCTTTCTCTTACTGTGTCCACTTGGCTGGGGATTGGCATAATGGTTTAGGTGTTTAGCTCACAGACATAGGATACAGGGTTTGATTCTCACATTCGAGGGGAAGGTTGTCAGGCTTAAAATGGCCCACAAGGGCAGCTAGCCTAGTCCTTATCTATGAACCTATGTGTATTGTCTCCAGACACTAGTCTTGGTTCCCTTATATAATACTGTGCCCTGCAAGTATGTAAGTCTATATCAATCCCCCACTTGATATATGCCATAGTACTCTATGCAATATCCTGTGGCCATTGTATTCATTCCTCACCCACAAGTATGCACAACTCTGCATTGTGGTTCTCTGGTGCCCCTGCATGAGACATGTATGGGTATGTTTCCATGTGACTGAGTACTATGTTGCCTCCTGTGTCTATGCCATTTGTGATAGATTGCTCATATGTTGCCCCACCTGTGTATGTGTCAGCTGTATAACCTGCACACTGAATCTAACTCTCTTCAATAGGCATTGCAGAAGTGCATCAGCTATGTTACCAGCTGAGCTCTACTTCCTTCTTTCTGGTGTTTCATGTTTGAAACACTTTGACAGGTATTCTATTAAGTTCCATTTCTACATTTCAGGGTGGTCTTGGGAAATATGGAGGTGTGCTTTATATCATGATAATAAGGGACACTTAGGCTGATAAGAATATTAATGATGCCAGATGATGTTATTGTTTATGAATCACGTAGACTGCACACTGCTCTAGCCACGCAATGCTCTAGTCGCACACTGCACTAGCCACTCACTGCTCTAACCACACACTGCTCTAGCTGCACACTGCTCTGGCTGCACACTGCTCTAGCCAAACACTGCTCTAGCTACATACTGCTCTAGCCACACACTGCCCTAGCCGCACAATGCTCTAGCCTTACCTAGCTGCACGAGCTATTCACATAGTCCAGCATGAGCCATGCAATGTCTATGAGCTTCCACCAGACCAGTTTATTTTCGCAGCACCACAGTTCAGTTCTACACTGAAAGGGATGTGATTTAGCAATATGCTGCTGTGCATATGGTCCTACCATATTATTTTTTGAATGGATCTGTTGTGTAGCTATGACTACTTTCTCGAGCGGCAGTTACAGCATTCCTGCATGATGTAACAAGGAGAGAAGGATTTTTCTTTTCTTCCTGGACAAGGATTATGAATAAGTCCCTGCTGAAGCTGTATGATGACCGCTTTAAAATGGCAGATGGCTGGTTAAACTTGGCTTGGGTGTTGTCTGATCCCATGGGTATAGCACATATAGTGGTTTAGTGCAGGCATTGCTATGATAGTCTGGGGTTCTACCACCCTGATATGCTTTGCCAGTTAAAAGCAGAGGTTCAGAAAATGTATACAAGGAAGTGCTATATGTATTTCTTTATGCAACTTATATTTCATTGTGTTATTGGTTGACTAACTACAGTGAATGGTGCCCCCGCTGTTCTATAACAGGTGATGAGCATTAGCCATTGAAGGAGCATGTCTCAAGGTAATGGTGAGTGTACAGACAAGTGCAGTACTTTTCATGTCTTCTGTTTGTCTAACAATATTAGACAAACTAGAAGACATGTACACCACTACCAGTGTCTCCACGTAGGGGTATGTGCATATATTGTCTTGTCTTCCTGTACACAACTGTAGTGCTGTTCATGTTTTCTGGATGCCTAATATTGTTATTCCAATTGTGTTTCCCCCACATGCAGATCAAGTAGTGGCTGATGACATGGTGCAGCTATACTCGCCTTGGACTTCTGCAGTGACTGCAGCTGCTACTAGGTCATGATGACCCTCTGTATCTATGCCTTACATGGGTGAAGACTCTTCTGCTAGAAGCAAAAATGATGTTTGGTGGTTCTACCTGTTTTGGCCTCACGGGATGGTGAAGACTGATCTGAAGATGGACATGGGAGTCATCTATGATGACTCAGCAGTACTGGGGGAGGTTGGACACTGCTGCTTTGCACCAGCAACTGAGCGAGCATCAGTAATACTGAATATATTCAGGGGAGTTTGATGAGTAGCTCCACCAGGTGGCCTGGTAGATTAGGCTATCAAAGGAGCAACTGCCTCCAAGGCATGAGCTTCCCAGGTGTGTGATGCATGGCGGTGGGTTGCTGTTCTTTTGACTTGATTGCCAGCCCCTTATGCCAGCAGTCAGCCTTATTGTATTCCTGGTATTACCCCTCTCTCCCTTCTGTGTCATTACAGATGCCTAATTTGTTGTCTAGCCCTCTATATCACCATTTCTTTGCCATCTATCTGTCTGTGCCCATCTACTGTCCATTCCTCTTTCTACATGCTCAAAGCCACTGTCATCGGCATCAACAGAGTTTAATAATCTTTATTTCTAACTCTGGATACATATGCATGTGTTGCTTTCTAATGTTATAACATGATATGTCATGCTAATTGAAATATAATTTCAGTCAGCAAGTGCTTTCATTCATGACAATAAATTCATAATTTTCTCTTTATTCTGTATTTCATTTGCTATTATTTTATTTACTTGCTATCCATAAGTGCATCGGTCCTTTAGAACATGAAGCAGATGACAAGGAAAAGAAAAATGATAAATGCAATGTGAAAATGGTCACTTTATGGTAGCTAACAAGTGATTTTTTGGAAAGGGGTCTGGGGCTGGAGTACCTAGATGATCTGCATGCAAATGTGGGAAGAACCTGTGAAACACTGAAGATTACTGAGGACTCAAATGCAGACCTTTGAACTATAAAGCAGACAAATAGCCTCTAAGCCAATGTGCTCCCACATGTGGGTGTCATGTCTTACTCCAAGACTTCAGACTGAAAAACAATTATGATGAGTGCTTTTAGAAATGTCTGTAAAACAGAACTGACTACACTATAAGGCCATTTAGAGTCTTTGTATATATTACAGTAGAACTTCTATCACAATGCCATAACAGTTATTTTTTGCATCATCTCTTTTCACAAAACTGACTGTCCTTGCTCTGGAAAAACATTTTCATACAGACACAAATTCAGTTAGCAATCTGGATTCCTTATGTTTCAAAGCAGGTACTGTTTGAATATAAAAATGTTACTCTTGTGTGCCACATGGATTCTGCCAACTTGGCATGTGTCTGTTTTCTTCATTATGTGTTCAGAGATTTTCTACTATTCACAGCACATTGCAAAACAAATTCAAACAGACGCGCACATCTGGAAAACATCTTTGTTATATGACATTTTCAACTGCCACAGCTGCAGAAGATTATTTTTCATAGCATCCCATTAGTAAAATACTAAAACCATTTCAAAACTAAATGTCAGAATCATTTCACTTGTAGCACAGCACTGCATATCTTCTATATGCAAATGCAGACTATGAAAAGGTCTCAATCCATGTAGATAGCTAAATGTGCTAATTGCTATAAACTGTGTGCCATGTGTGAAACATTAGGCCAGGCAATGTAATTAAAAGCATGCATAAGAAAATATTAACCCAGTTCAGAAAAAGAGCAGCAGTGGTGATTCAAGGAATATAAAACAAAACAATGACAAATCAAGATGGGTGTTTTAGCCTGCATTGTGCTTTAGAAGGTTCTCCATGGTATGGTTGTGGAAGTCAGAATAATCACCCCAAGGAGTCCTCCACCATATTCCTTAAAACATTGTGTTGGTCTGTGTGTTGGAATTCCATAGAGCATGGCATGCTATGAATGAGTATCCCATTATACTGTATTGAATTGAACAGAACTTCACAAAGTGAGGAATTAATGAGCACTGGTCCATACAGCGTATGATTTACTATAACATTCAGATTAGCACTTTGGTCTTAGCAGATCAGCAGTTCCTATCCTGCACCCAGTCTATGTACAATAGCCTTCCTTGCTGGCAGGTATTACAGTGATGGGGCCATGCTAATATCCTCTACATTTCACCCTGTCAGTCATGCATCAGTGTTGGGCACAATGTACTATAGCATTTCACAAGATGTATGGCACTATGCAACTCTAGACATATGCATCTGACCTGCACAAGGTTGCATGATTATAAATCACAACTGCAATGGCCAGTTATATGAAACATAACTCAGCAGCTAATACTGAGATTCACTGAATATATTAGTTTAATTAATGAGAGAGGCAGACTGATGTAAATACATCCTTTTCAGTGATGATGAGGCCCAGAATGAAAAGTGACATAGTTTATGAAATATTCACTCATTCATTTTGATTTCTGTTTTGTCCTATCCAGGGGGATAAGGAAACGGCCACTTAACCAGTCATAAATGGAATGCTGGTCCCATGCAGGACACAAATGCCAAACCAGTTCAGCCACACAATAAGACTGAACCCTGGCTATGTCCCTGATGACCTTGGTCCAAGTAGTAAGACTGCACACTGAAGGAATTGACTAGGGGATGGAGGTAGGGGTGGCAGTGGGGTGTTAAGTGGTTTACATGCTGGTTTTCTTCATCATGGTGTAGGTTGGTTTTCATGTTTTAGTACAGCATCTGGTGGAGGCCAGAGATTTTAGATTAGGTAGTAGCAGGGGGAAGTAGAGGGTGTGCATGTAACAGTTACACACAAACTTCATTCACATAATTGCATGCTTTGCACAATAGGTGGGAATAAGGATAGATCCGAGAATGAATAAGCCTCCGTATAACTGAAAAGGTACCAAATGACCTTACTTCCTGTATGGAGACAGAGGAGGCAGGCTAGGGCAAAGCAGACTGTGAATGTTAGGGTTCTCATACATAACAGACAAATATATAGAGACACAGAGATCTGAACAAGATAATCCTACAATATATGAGAAATCCTAAAAATAAGTGTTCCTGAAACAAGTCAACACACAACTACTGACATATTGAACATGAGAGGTACAGCATATGTTTACAGCAAATGCAAACAATACGTCACTGCCTGCATCTCAATTATTTCTGAATGATTGATTCTTTTATACTACAGCTGAACATCATATACTATTCAGCATTCTGTTAACTGCAGCTCAGCAGATAAATACAATACAGCTATATTGGAAGGATATACTTGGAAGAGATAATTCATATTCTAAAAGTTAAGCAGAGTGCATTATTATACGTGCTGATGTTTTTATTTAATAAATAGTTATCCATCATTGTAGACAGCATAGTTATTGCAACATGCCTCACAACAATATAAAAATAGTATAAAACATTAGAGTATTAAAGAGCAAAACACTTAACTAATTCTACAATTAATTTTAAATATAAAAGGAATGCTGATCAAGAGCCTAAAAAAAAACACTTTCTACTTAGCAATAAGGCTTATATCATAGTAGATTTACTGCTGCTCATTGTAAATTTGAAAATAGTAATTCCCATCTTTGGAACAGCAAATACATGAGTGAGTAGATAGAATAAATATTGAGACTTCAGTGTCTGATAATATTTTATATTACTATGGGGTACCATGATCTCAGTTAGTGTATATATGTAGTAAAAATATAGGGGTTGCTGTTCCCCATGGTAAAGAGTGTGGCTGTGTGAAGCTCCTCTACAAAAACACTTTGAAAGTGTAGCATTATATTTCAGAATTCATTGTAATGGTGACAGTCACACAATTCACTTTTGAACTGTTGTGATTCACAGTATTTGCACTTTTGGTAAGGAGCCACATACCCTGATATCTTGTTTAACCATACGTCTGAGCAGATGTTTATGAGAAGCAGCCAACAGAGTGCAAAATGTTATGAACTGCCAGAGGTTTTGGTGAAACACAAAGGAACGTGAAATTGCTCTATCTAAAGCGCATGTTCCATGCATTCATGAAACTATCAAATTGTTTAGTGACATGCAATTTGTAAGTTCAAAGTTCATGTTGTATGCAGTCATGCAACAATCAGGCTACTCAGTGATGGATAAGAGCCCACCAACTTGTAGAGAAAGCACTGGTCTTGCTTAAGAAGTGCTACACTATCCTCTAAATAAGTAGATGTGGAATACCAGCAAATCTAATAAAACAGGCATGCACCACTACATTTGTTGTGGTCCTGTAAAACTAATACTATCTGAATCCCCATCTTGCATCAACGACTAGATATTAGCATACTGCGGTGTGACAAAACTAATGCAGCAAAGTACTAAAATGTATATGCAGAAGAGTTCTCCAGTTACGAGGTCATTCTGCAATGTATACTTTTAAAGCTTCTGCAGCCAAAAACAAAATAATTCCAGCACAAACATGACGTATTCAAACCAGAGAGTCTACAAAAAACAGTGTTGCGTCAAGCCCACACCTTATTCAGTTTCCCAGATCTACCAACCTAATACAGTCTTGCCAGTCTATATACTCAGTTTCAGGTGCAATTAAATCCCACCGCCTTCTGTCTACACATCTATAAATCTAATTCGCACAGATTAGTATCTAAATAAAAGAACTGATAAATATTAAATGAATTCCCTTTCTAAAGATACAAGCTACAATGCAAATAAGAATGCCTAGTATCCAGTTTTTAATTATAGTTTTTTGTTAATATCACTACTGCACTCACATTTGAGGATCCTATGTAGTTTAAGGTAGTGGGTGCAACTGATTAGTCCCTTTAAACAGCATGCATTCATATGGCTGTTCTCTGAAAGGTATGAGTGCACAAACATCTAATATTTCTTTTTCTAAGAAAAAGGAATACACATATTACTATTAAAAATAAGCATCCATGGTGGTGCAGCGGTAGTGTTGTTTCCTCACAGCAAGAGGCTCTTCCATTTGATTCTCGGCTTGGGTTGGGATTGCCTTCTGTGTGGAGTCTGCATGTCCTCCCCGCCGTTGAGTGGATGTTTGAAAGACATGCGTTGAATGGGCGTACCTTCGTTGAAGGTTGGGCGTTGGGCTGGCAACTCAACACCATAAAAACCAACTGCCAATCATTAGCAGACCGGAGGTCCGCTGTGGCGACCCCTAACCGGGAAAAGCCGAAAGACAAACAACAACAACATGCTATGTGTATATCAATAGTCACTTCTGACTACACATCCCTGACCTTAATATAACAATAAGCGTCAGTAAGAAATTCTACACTCACTTAGAAAAAATGAGCTAGCCATCCCTAAAGGAATCAAGTATCATGGGAAATTCAACAAACAAATATGACAGTTGGCTTAGAGGATGAAGCTTTTAATAAGCTATTTCCTGGTTTCCAGATGTGCAAGGTATGATTCCCTCAGCCTCCAATGCCTATCTGTATGACCCTGAGCAAGTCCCTTAACCAGACACTGCTCCTGAGCTGAGTGTGAAAAGGGCCATCAAGATCAGTGCTCTACCCCAGAAAACAAATACAATACCATGGTACTCCACCAGCATAAATAAACAATACAACAAAAGAAAGAACGTCATTAAATTATTTAGGAGATCCCATGCCCTTCTTCTCAAGGATAATATCAAAATCATTACTGAAATAATGAAGTACAGCATTCTGTTCACTTAAAGAGCTCATGAAATTAGGCTGGCTGCAGAATCCAAAGATAATTATAAATTCTTCATTAGCTATGCTAGAAAACTAAAAAAAAAAAAAAAAAAAAAATATATATATATATATATATATATATATATATATATATATTGCTCAGAACTTATTCATAATGACACCTCTAATTCAGACCCAAAATAAATTGCCAATATCCTTGCAAACAAGTTTAGTGCCATCTTCATCCCAAAAGTTCTATTCAAAGTCTCTAAATATCTGAATCACTTGTTTTCCCAGTTATTGCTAAAGCTCTTTTACTGAAAGTGCTAACCAAGACCAAAAAATGCTTCATCTATGGGACCCGAAAATATTAATTTGGTTAATAAATAGTTCTGATTGTGCCCTTGCAGACACACTCTCCAAACTGCTTAAGCTAAGTCTTGAACTGTTTAACCTAAGTCTCACACTGTTCAACCTAAATCTCAACCTAATTAACCTACGACTCAAACTGTTTAACCAAACTTTACCTACTAGCTTTGTCCCTGAAAAGTGGTGCACTGCAAAGTTCACACCCCTCCCTAATCGTGGTGATACAACTGACTATTCACTACCATACTGAATGACTATTGTATACAGTCTATTCGCAAGTTTGCAAGTACGGAACCATTGAACACTAGCTTGAGTTGTCATCTTCTAGACATAGTTCTAGATAATAATGTATTTGTATATGGCAATAGTTACTATTAGCAGAGTTGGGGCTGGCGATGGGGACCCCCTTTGCCAATATTTATGCCAATCTAGTACTTGCTCAATGAGAAAAGGAATGGTATGAAGATAATGGAAACATCTGGAGAGACAACCTACTACTATATAACAGATCTGTGGATGACACTTTTATTGTCTGGCAAGGGAATGACACATCACTTAAGGAGTTCATTAATTTCTTATCTAGTACAACCACCTTTCTGAAATTTATTGTGAAGAGCTCAAGTTATGAAATTGAATTCCTGGATGTAAAATTAATGTTAGATCCAGTTGAAGGTATAAAGACAACAGTGTTTAGGAAACCAATATGATGAAACCATAAGCTACATTATACTAGCATGCACTCTAGGCATATAATTAATGACATAGTATATAACCAGGTGGCTCTTATTTCTAAACTTTGTATTGAAGAAGATGTTTTCATAGAAAAACAGGAGAAACTTCTGAATAACTTTGTGGAAAGAGGCTATGAAGAGAGAAGAATATATAAGAGCAAAGGACAAGCATTGGGTCTACGAGAAGAGAAAGGACAGCATTATTATTCAAGATGGCACCAACAAGGTATAAAACAAAACAGTGGAAGAAATACTAATTATAGTATGCTAAGATGTATGCTTACTTATCCTACTGATAATGCAGCAATATGTAATGTGATCAAGAAGTATTGGCCTGTATTGACGTCTGACTATAAAATCAAGGAATTGGTGGGAGAGAATCAGAGTTTTATTTTTGAAAACAAAAAGAACCTAAAAAGATTGCTATGTCAGAAAGAGATCAAAGGAAGTAAGTGCTTCTCAGAAATCAAATAAGGGCACCCGCAAATGTGGCTTTTGTAAGGCATGTCCTCTTATCAACATAAGCAATGTCTTTGTGCATCCAAAAGCTAATAGGGAATATTGTTTTCATGGATGGGTAAACTGCAACAGTAAACACATTATATATATCGCAACTTGCACGATCTGCAAGGCCTTCTATATAGGCAAGACTAATAAGATGCTAAAAGAAAGCATTCTTAGACATGCTTCAGATATAAGAAACAAAGTAGAAACAAATGCTCTTTTTCAGCATATTTCCAAATTTAGTAATCATATATTCAGATTCATGGCTCTATCACATATTAAAGAATCCATACGAGGTGGAGTCTTGTTCAATGAAATAGAGGCTGAAGAAACAAAATGATTAATGGATCTAAGGGCAGATCATCCACCAGGGCTAAATGGAATAGTGCCTTTAAAGCCCCTTCTTAGAGTACTAAGCCTCACATACAAGAGCTAGCTGTATATTGAAGTTCCTAGTATTGAATTCCTAGTATCTACAACTAAATCAAACAATAAAGCTGGGGATGCGTTATTTTCAAATTCCATAGGTAAACACTGGAATCTACTCCCTCAAGAAATAGCTACTCAAGAGTCTACCTCTCTATTCAAAAGACATATCAAAGAACATCTTAAAACTCAATGGCTATGTCCTTGTACTAATCCCGACTGAAAGTAAGTCTCAATACACCTTATTTGTCTTCCCGTCCCATTACTGAGCTCCTATCTGACACTTTCTAGTGCTGAGAGTTGCATCTCAAAAGTATGCCTTCTATTATTTTAAACTTCAGTATTTTATTTTTATTTTTAATTTGTGTAACTTGACTTAAGTATTTTCATCGTTTTTGTAATTCTCTCTTGTACCTTGTATATTTTTATGAATAATCATTTTTTCTTTGTTAAATATCATTGTTATTTTTACCTGTACTGGAGCTTTTCTCCCCGGGCCTCTGCTGTAAACGGATATATGTCCAGTTAGACTAGCCCGGTCAACAAATGTAAAATAAATAAAATAAATAAAGTTCTAACACTTTAAAGTGATATTATACAGGAGGGAGTGTTGGTGGCCCTTAGATTAGCTAAAAAGGGCTAATTTTACGAAGAAAACAGGATCTGAAGAAGGTTTGCATAACTGAAAGCTCTTGTCCTGTTCCTGAACACAAGTTATTTTTAAGTATTTTAATAAAGAGAGACTTTTTAGCTATTTTTGCTTACACTGCATTATACTGATACTGAGAAGGTGGCACATTCATTTTATGTTTGCACTTCCACACTGGATGGAAGAAAGCAAGTGATAGCACTTTGTGTGCGGGACTATGGCCTCCCTTTTACATAGCCAAACTCACTGCTAAGGGCAGAGGTAAAGCAGCCGTGCAAAGTGCATTTCCAAGTACACAGAGAGACCTAGGTCATGCAACTCACCTACACAACATATTCATTATGTCAAAAAGTTGGGACCTGTACCCTATGAGGTCATTGTGCACGCCACCTAAAACACCTTCCATCTCTGGATGGACTGTGGAGTTGTTAGCCTGTCCATGTATGATAACCATGCACATTCACTGGATTGCAGACATTGAGACAGCTAGCTCAAGTGAGGAGCCGCATCCATAGTATGTACGACTACTCCTGCCTTTCCTTTGCTGAGTGCAACTTGCAGCAACCAAGGGGAACCGCACTACATAGGGAGATGTCCTT